>NC_080172.1:33483751-33783751 GCF_950295315.1 Erinaceus europaeus | reverse complement strand
CAACAGACCATAAATAGGTACTCCCAGGGCTGGGGACACAGCAGAATTGTTATGCAAAAGACTTTCATGCCTAAAACTCAGAGGTCACAGGTCCAATCCCCAACACCACAATAAGCCAGAGCTGAGCAGTGCTTTGGTCTCTTGGTATTTTTTTTTTATCTAACTCTCATTAAAATAAATTAAATAAAACATTCAAAAAAAAAAATACTCCCAACTGCATCCAAGAAATGAAGGAGGGCTGTCACAACTTGTCTGAGTGAACAACAAACACAATCTGAAGCATTTGACTACCCTTCAAGAAATTCCCTATCCCAGACCAGTTGTGTTGAGAGTTAATATCTAGTTCAATGACCAAAGAGAAGTTTCCGCAGGTAAAGAAGGAAAGGCTTCACCACCACTGCCTTTTCATCACACCTCTAACTATATAACTTATACCTTATGCCTAAATCCAGGAAGCAGGCCGTTCAGTGTTTCTCACTGCTGAAATGATTCAAGAAAATGAAATCAGGCGGAAGTCTTAACCAGGAACAGATTTTTACAGCTATCAATATCAGATTTTAATACAAAGGATTCATGGCTTCCCAAAGGCTATCATGCTAAAATACTTTTTATATCTGTCACAGTGAGAAGTTCACAGCGGAGTACCTTCTTTATGATCAAAATAGTCAATTTCAGCTCTCTACACACACTTTTTTTTTTTTTTTGCCACCAGGACTTCACTGAGGATTCATACCTACATGATTTCACAGCTCCCCACAGACTGTTTCTTATCCATGTGAAGACTGAAAGGTAAAGACGAAGAAAAGAAGAGAAAGAGAAAAGGAGAAAGAGAAAAAGGTGAGCGGTAACACAGCACTGCTTCAATGCTAGAGAAGCCTGATGCTTCCATGGTGGTGATCAGGGCACTTTACCTGATGAGCCATCCATCTCCTACTCCCATACATGTGTTTAAAAGCATGTATAGCTAAGTACATTGGACAGCATAATGCAAGATCCTTTTTTATTTAAGGCGTACTATACTTCTATTATAGTTGATTGGTTTATACTATAGCAGTTTAATTTTAGTGAAGTTTATACATATTCAAATGAAGAAATTAAACTTTAAAAGAGCTAGAATTAGAAAAATACATAAGTTGATGTAATGAAATACTCCCCTTGTAAGCATAATTTCTGAAACAAAAGCGTTAATTCAAGTGTAAATATTCCTAACTAAAGTTTTATTTAAGTCAAAAAATAGCAGAAAGATGCAAAAGTATATATTCATCAGAACTGTGCAATATTCACCATTACTGAAATTGTTATTAAGGGAACAGATACTTAGACTCTTGAGCATTTCATTTCAATAAATGTGTATTCTTTGCAATTAGGTTGCTTTTCTTACCAATTTACATAAAAGAAACCAGAAGTTTAATGATCAACAAAAGTATATGGAATCAAACACAGTAGAAGCCTTTTATAATGAGGGCCTACAGATAGTGATCACAGTAGATTATAGGTTCCTTATTGTATATTGAACTACTAATGTTCACGCGCCATTAAGTTAAAGTACATAAGAGGCATAGCCAAGGCCTGACAAATTTAAGTCCCTCTAAATCTGGTGTGAATGAATACCTTGAACAACGTTAATGTTGGCTATGAAGCCCTTTTAGTCACTTCAGTAATGAATAGCTGAACCGCTACTTTGTGTGAGATGTGTTATGAAATGCATTTTTTTCATACCTGTTTTGGACATTTTGATGAGATATTGTTTGTGGGGGGACTCCCCAGGGACAGCCAAATCTGCCTCCAGGTAACCGTTTAAAGTCAAACTGGCAGCATATTTTAGGATCAGGTCCACAAGTGTGAGGGATGTCATAGCTGTAGAAAGGCATCATGTGGCAAAAAATATCTGTGCCAGATCCCAGATCTAAAATAAAGAGCCAACAGAAAAACTTGCAATTATAAATTTTGTTTTCTCAAAACTGTTCAAAATGCCAATATTTTACATATGATGCAATATCTACCCTAAATTAATTACTTTTTAATTACTAGTATGTATACATGCCCCAGCAGCATTTAACGACCATCAATATGAAGGAAACTAGCACATCTCACTCTCTAATCACCTATTCTATCTAAACTTAACCAGAGACAGAAAAGCCCTAACATGAGCTAGCATCTGCTGACCCAGAAGGGCACAAACTGAGCAGAAGCAACAGTTAGAACCAACTCACTCAAAATTACAGCTATATCCATCCTTGACTGCCAGCTCCTGCCACATCTGTTCCCACCCCAGGTAATAAGACATACTGTGATGAACCATTAGATTAGCTGCAGAAGCTGAATGAGATAAAGAGAGGAAGGGACTAAAGAGAGGAGCTGGAAGAACAAAGAAAGAAAAAAAGACATTTAAAATTATGGGCTAATTCCTATTCGCTTCTTATAGTAAGAAGGAAGTGCAGCCAGAGGAATTCTGAGACTCTCTGATAATTTTCAAAATCCAATGAAATCTTTCACTAAAAAAGGAGCACAGGAAAAGAAAAAAGTCAAAAATAAACAACAATAACAACAACAAGCTATGGAAAATGTGCAAAGATTCCTGATGCAAAGCTATTAATTAAAGCTCCAGTGCCAGGATGCCTTGACATTACTACCCTTGAGAAGTCAGTAGCCTACCACCCAGTGAGATCAGAAGCCTTAACTAGTTGTTGGGGAGGGGGTCTTTGTACAATCCAGACCAATAGATATTTCCTCCTCTTTACTTATGTAGGGGCTTTCAATTTTCAGCAATTGGTACTACTCATAATAGAGATAGATAAATCAAGAAAAGCCAACATTTTGTAAAAAACAAAAGTAAATGTTTCCAGAATACATAAAGAAGCTCCACTTAATTCCAAAACACATTTTAAAGCAGCTTGTTCAAATCTAACTGGAAAATTCTAAAATATTCCATTTGTATATCACATTCCAAGTAGTTACAATAATAGCATATACTTCTGAACAGTCAATCATTTCACTGAATCACATTCATGTTTAGGACACCATGGATGCTAGTCACTAATGTTTGCTATCTGTATACAGAAGCTGTCACAAGTTGTCACAAGTTCCAGAACTAAGGGCACTTGCCTGTTCCTTTTGATTGGAGATCAACAACATTCCCTCCATCTCCTCACTCCATAAACATAGCAGCTCATTTACACATTTCAGTTTACCTGACACAACTGGTGTTGTCTTTTCTCACCTTAGACTATAATTTCATCATAGGCAAAGATGTGTTATCTTTTCTTCATATAGCATTCAGGAATAATAGCATTTGGTAATTTTTTATTGATTGCTATTTTGAACAATTTGAATGTAGACAATTGTTTATATAGGGCTTCTTCAATTAACAATATTTTTTTTGAAAAAATGATTATATCCCTTTGAATTTGCTTAAACTGTATGAGATGCAACCCCTACAAGTTTTATTTGCTTTACATGTTTAATTTTCAATAATGAAAAATATGTAACTAATGGCCTAAGTTCTTTATTGGAAAAACAAACAACCACAACAAAAAGACACCTTTGGGTCAGGAAACAGAGCACCTGGCTTACAAGCAATGATGTCTCGAGCTTAATCTCTGGCTTCACAAATTGCAAAGTGATGCACTGATTTTCTCTATCTCTAATAAATAAAATAATTTTGAAAAATATAATCACACATAGAACAAATACAAATGATATTCCCAAAACAATTAAGGGGGGGAAATTCTAGATCATACAGAAAATCAAATATAATGTAATGCAGTGATTTCTAACCCATTGTTTTAGCAACAAAATCCTCTTTTTTTTTTCCCAGATGAAATCTAACTGAAAACATAATACAGAATAAGTTGTATATGCTTTGGGAAGGAGCCTGAGTTTCAGAAAGGCACAGAACCTAGTTTAGAAGTATAGCCTAAAGCACAAAGCATAGCCCATAATATAATAAGTCAAAGGGGTTGGGAAAAGCAAAGACCTCTCGAATTAAAAAAAAAAAACAAAAAAAAAACAGTCTGCTCTGACTCCTTTTCACCAGCAAAGAGCAGTAGAACTGTGTCCTTGGAATGCCTGGATCACCCCAAAACACACTGTGAAAACAAGTGATATGGTAAATACAAGGGTGTTTAAGGGAGATAGGACTTAGCTTTTGAAAGGCAAGTGTTATTGAATGTGGAGACAAGAGACAGAAGGAACAAACATTGGCTAAATACAAGATGAATGACTTGATACATTCTAACACATGTGCAGCTTTTTGATAAAACAAGTACTTAGAAAAATAGAAGTAAAAGTACTACTTGAAAAAGACTACTTTAGAAATTAAAAAACGAATCTCAAATGTTCTATAAATAAGTATCTTCACTATTTGCTTAAAAAGATTCTTGACACAAATACTGTAAAAAATAATTTTAAGAATGTCTCCTTATGCAACCTGATTTTCAAGTATGAGTTTTTATAACCCTGGTGAAATAACATCTAGGTCAAGTGAGCACCTTCAACTTACATCAAACCTTACATACCCCAATTCTGTCTCCAAAAAAACTCCAGCGTTTTATGCAGTGCAAAATGCTTTTTAACTGAATAATGGACTCTCTGGATAAGCATGTGAGAAAATCCAGCACGTTTTAGAAGATAGGCCATTGTTGGTGAATGTCCAAAAGGATCAACAGCCCAACCAGACTGAGGCTTCACTCCTGTTGATTAAGAACATAAGTATTATTTTAAATTGATAAATAAAGAAAAAAAATAAGTCACAACAAGCCCAGACCCATCAGAATTTGATAGTTTCTGAATTCTAAGGCAAAGAAGCCACCCAGCCTTACCCTTCAGCAAGCACTCCTACAGAATTCCCAGAATATGCAGTTTCTGGGAAGATGCTGCCACTGTATTATCTTCCCTGGCAGGGTGATAGCTCTAGAAGCTAATTAGGTGGACTGAAATAAAGTCATCCATAGTATAGATATGAGAAAACTACTGTTATTCACTGGAGCCAGTAAAACAATCTAGGATCTTTTCAACTCAGCTACAGAACAACAAGAAAAATGTTTAGAAGCATGCAAACTCATTATATGTTGGAGTTGCACACCAACACCAACATTGGGGAAATCTTCAATTGGTTGTTACACCAGCCTCAAGTCACCTTATTGTATAATAGCAGAACTGGTCAAAATAAAAAGATTTCATCTTGAGGGCCAGGTGGTAGCACAGTGGGTTAAGCACACATGGTGCTAAGCACAAGGACCAGCATAAGGACCCTGGTTCAAGCCCCCGGATCCTCCACCTGCAGGGGGCATCCCTTCATAGGCAGTGAAGTAGGTCTGCAGGTGTCTGTCTTTCTCTTCCCCTCCTCTCTCTCAATTTCTCTCTGTCCTATCCAACAGCAGTGACAGCAATAACAATAGCAACAATAACAAGGGCAACAAAAAGGGCAAAAATAGACTCCAGGAACAGCAGTGGATTTGTAGTGCCAGCATTGAGCCCCAACCCTGGAACCAAAAAAAAAAAAAAAAAAAAAAAACAACCAAATTTCAATGAAATTTCTTACACCAATTATGAGTCACTTAGAAGTTGAAATGTAAAAAATAAAAACAAAAGTGTAAACATCAAAATGTGGTAGGGGAAATACCTCAACTTACAGCTTCAGATTTGCTTCAGTTCCCAGTTTATCTCAGCACTGCATATACCAGAACAGTGCTCTGTTTCCCCCTTCCCCAATTTCTTCTATGTCCCTCACATGTAATAAATAAAATGCACCATTTTAAAAATTAGAATTAATAAAATCAGATTAGTTTTTTTTTCATTCAAACACCTGCTTAGCATCTTCACATATTTAGGAATATGATTAACTAGGCTTACAAAAAGTTAATCTTTATCATGACTATAATCACCTAAGATATATAAACTCACATGCATTTCCTCTTCCGGTATACTATTAAGGTTACAAGATGCAACATCTTTGTACCAGTGGACACACCACAGCTTCCATATCTAGGCCTCAAAATACCTTTCTGTGTCAAAAGTAATCTTGAAAAAAAATGATTCATTCCCAACATAATAAGGTGGGAGGCTACAAAATCAACTTACTGAAATCTGTTATATTTCCACATGAAAGTAACCTAGAAATAACCCCATCAAAAAAAGGTACCCAGACATAAGCTTAACAAAGGAAGTGAAAAGGTTTTACACTGAAAGCTATAACAACTATTAAAAGAAACAGGAGACACAAGGCAATAGATACCTATGTTGACTATGCACATATACTGGAAGAATTCACATTGTTAAAATGACCATGCATTATAGAGATGCGATGTAAACTCTATCCCCTGAAAACAGAACAAATACTACTGAAATTGCTTGAAATTACAAAGACATCTCAATTGGCAAAGCAACCCTGAGACTAAAGAGCAAAAATAAATGCATCAAATCATACTAAAGCAAAAGTAATCAAAACAATGTAGTACTGCAATAAAAGTAGACAGACATCAATGAGATAGAATTGAGTACAGAAGTAATTCTTTAAATATGTGGACAATTAAACATATAGCAAACAAAAAGAAAGGTATGAGAGGAAAATCTCTTCAATAAATGGTATTGAGAAAACTAGACAGTCATACATAAAATAATACAGCTAGATAAATACCTCACACTATGCATCAAAGTGAACTCAAAATGAATTACTAAATATTTTACTTATCTCAAACGTAAACATCACTGGAAAAAATTATAGGCAAAACACCCCATGGTATAAATTTTAGTGATGTCTTTAGAGATTTGAATCCAATGGCAAGGTAGACAAAAACAAAAATAAGAAAAACTGTGGTTATATAAAACTAAGTAGTTTCTGTGCAACAAAGGAAGTCATCACTAAAATAAGATATCCTACAGAGCAAGATAAAATATTCACACAACACACCTATAAAGGGTTAATAGCTAAGATACACCAAAAACTCACAAACAACAATACCAACAAAACACAAATGGCCCCATCAAAAAATGAGTAAGAATCATTAAAAACATATTTCCCAAAGAAAGATATATAAATTCCCAACAGACATCTGAAAATATCCTCATTATAATTTATTACCAGAGAAATATAAATCAAAACAGCACTGAGACACTACCTCATTCTAGTGAAAATAGCCTACATGGTAAAGGTCAGAAACAACAAATGCTGGTGAGACTATGAAGAAAAGTATTATGCATTGTTGACTGCAGGCTTGCTCTGGGTCCACCATCTCCCTGGCCTTTGGGAGGTCAAAAGTGGCCCCAGGGGGTCCTGAGGTAGCTCAGCATGTAGAGGGCAAAGTGCTCAGGGAGACAAGCAGTCAGCCCTGGGAAAGCCTCAGTGGGACAAGTCATTTATTGAAAGAAAAAGCAGGTAGATATAGGCCATAACTCGGGAAGAAGTCTTGAGTGTCCATTAACCCAAACACAGAGCAACACAATGCATAGTTTTTGACCAACAGACAGTTTGATCATAAGCTTTACAATATACATTTTTCCGAAAGTAAACTGCAGGCACTTTAGAGCAGCAGGAGAGAGGAAAAGCTGAGCAACCAGGATGTTTGCTGGTGGTTTTAAAGTTAACACAGTAATCCATGGCTTTTAATAAAAAAAGGAAAGGGGGTAGGTAGCATGTGTAGAAAGGCGCCCATGTCCAGGGTTCAGCCCTCATAAATTCCAGAGACTGGAGAAACCAGCCCTTGTCACAAGCAACCTAAAGGGAGAGTTGGGGGGTCTGCTCAGATCTCATGGAAACAATGGCCTGGACTTTCCGGGACAGTGGACCCATTCTCCAACAGTAGACAGAAATGTAAATTAACCCAGCCTCTATGAAAAACAGTAAGAAAATTCCACAAAAAACTGATTTGCTATCTAATCTACTTTGACGTGTCTATCTGAAGAACATAAACTAATTTGCACATCCGTATTCAGTGCAGCAATACTTACAATATGGAAATACCCAAGTGTTCAAAGAAAGATAAGTCAAAAATGATAGGATTCTACTCAGGTGTAAGGAAGAAAGTTTTGCCTTCTGTTAAAATATGGGGAGAACTGAAGGAGGTCATGTTAAGCAAGATAAAGACAAACTGAATGATATCTATCGCTCATATGTGAAATATAAAAAAAACAAGTAAGGGGACTTATTGAGTCAAACTCTTAGTTTCTTGACTGCAAGCTTGAGGATGGCAAAAGGGAAAGATTTTGGAAGGGGTGAGTGTAGTGTATAGTATAATAGATTGTAGTTGAGGGGTGGTGGCATTTTTTCTTGGTAAATGTAGTATTTTAACACATACTCTGAAGAAGTGTGAAATAATATCCCTAAAATATCAACAGTCCTGTAAACTAATGTTAACCCAATAAAATAAATTATATTGAAAGAAACTATTTATTCAAGGCTAAGGCCAGTATACACAAAATAAGTCTGAACATACTATTGGGCCATAACATAAGAAAATGGTGAAAGGATTAAGGATATTTGTTAAAATTATTCCAGAAACCCTGATGGGGTTTCTAATGCCTAAATCTGACAAAACTAAGATGTCAAAGTAAGTAAAGATAGTGGATTACAACTCAATGAATACAAATATAAAACCATCGCACAAGAAATAAAAAGAACTCTAGTTGATTGCTAACTCATAATTAAATAATTATTAAAGAGCTAACTAATTAAAGAATAAATGATGCAGTCAGAAACTTATCAATAAAAATAGAAAATAAAAAATTTTTAATGGAAGGCTAGGCAGCGGCACCTCTAGATAAGTGTACATGTTACAATGAGCAATGACTTAGGTTCAAGCTCCTGGTTCTACCTGCAGGGGGAAAGCAGGGCTACAGGTGTCTCCCTGGCTCTCTCCCTCTCTATATCCCCATTCCTCTCGATTTCTGGCTGCCTCTATCAAATAAAAATATTCTTTTTAATTAATGGATACTAAAACTAAAACATGGAAGTTTGATAAAATAAAAAAGGCTATTCTCAAGGCATTTCCACAAATTAATTATTATTTAAAGAGCAGGGTAATGTCACAGCACAGTAAAAAAAAATAATAACAACAACAACAATAGTACAATTTAACATGTGATTATGGCTAGCATTAGCAATATTAGAAGAGAGAGCATTCTGTAGATCTTGGTGTAATACAATGAGGACAACAGAACATCATTGTAGAGCACTGTGTCAAAAAAAAAAAAAAGAACAGATTAGATTAGATAACCTTAGTGGAATACTGATTAAAATTGGTAAGTCACCAGAATCAAATTATGAGCAAACTCAAATTAAAAGACTTTCTACAATAGATCTTCACAGTCTTCAAAATTACTAAGGTCAAGAAATCCAAAGAAGGGCAGAGAGACTTTTCTAAATTACAGGAGACCACAATGGCATGGTAACTAAAAGCAATACATAACCCTAGGTTGTTAGATCCTGGACTTGAAGGAAATGAAGGCAACCTTATAAAAAAATATTACAGATGCAACTGACAAACTCATTATAGCCTGTACAGTAGGCAGGAATATCTAGTGTAATGCACTAATGTATTGCTATTAATATTCCTGGTTTTATAGCTACCTTTTCATTAAATGTAAAACTGATCTTATCTTTTAGTAAATACACATTTGTACTGAGTATTTCGATATAAAGAGACAAGATATCTCTAAAATATTCTTAAACTACTTTAGAATAATATGCAGGTGAATCTACGTAAAGGATATATTAGAGCTCTCCCCAAGTTCTATCATCTAACTTTTAAGACGCTTACATTACATTGAAATATTATGACTTAAAGGGGAAGGCATCTAGCTTAATAAGCAAAAGTAAAAATAATCAAATATTACAAAGATAGAGATGTTAACATAACTGGTAAATTTATACCATAAAAAAATCATTTGATCCTCAGGAATATCAACTTGAGTGATGTCAGAATAAATAATCAATGGAATTGAAGAAGTAATGGAAAGAAAAGGTAGAATATAAAGTAAATTTTTCTTTTTCCTTTTTATTACCTTGGTGTCACCACTCTACAATCCAATGTTTTCAGGGAGAGAGAGAGAGAGACAGAGACACATAACACCATGGTACCAAAGTTGCCTTCAGTGCCTAAGTGCTTCTACACGGTACACCTGGACCTTAAAATAGGGTCACAGGCATAGCAAAGCAGAAGCTATCCCAGGAAATCTATCTCACTGGAACCAAGCTTATTTTTATTTTTTTATATAATAGCAATAGAGTTGTCAACTATGATTCAGTGTCTGCAAGATTCATCTGTTCCTAGTGGGGTTCTTTTCTGCCCAAGGGTCATTTAAATATTTGTAACATAATTTGCAGGCCAAACAAAATTATCAGTTTAAAAGTAGCACTTAAAATATGAATGGGCAAGGGCCCAAGAACAGATCAATGAGGTTTAGAGTTAATGGTATTTATATACTTTTCACAAAGTTGGGAGCTTCTCTATACCCTTATCCAGCTTTCTAGTCCTATCTTCAACTCTGGTACCATCTTCCCAACAATATTCCTAGCCCACCTGCAAGTTAGCTGTTGGGCTCAGTCAAATATTAGTAAAGTCATAGGCCCCTTGGAATATACCTATTCTTAGCTCCTTCCAACTTAGCTCCTTCCAACATGAAGACAACAAATTTCATCTGCTATACTTTTACTTTTAGGTTCCTGATGATTACACAAATTGTTCTGCTTTATATCTTAATGCTTTTCTACCACTAAGTTGCACCATGATACCAACCTGACTTTCCTGGGCAGATGACCTCACCAATGTGTCCTGGAATCTCACCTCCCCAGAGTCTTATCCCACTAGGGAAAGACAGAAACTGGCTAGGGGTATGGATCTACCTGTCAACACCAATGTCCACCAACAAGCAATAACAGAAGCCAGATTGCCCACCTTCTGGACCCCATAAAGATCTTTGGTTCATACTCCCAGAGGGATAAAGAATAGGGAAACTTTCAATGAAGGGAAGGGGATATGGAACTCTGGTGGTAGGAACTGTATGGAATTATACCCCTCTTATACCACAATCTTGTCAATCATTATTAAATCACTAATAAAAATTATTTTAAAAATAGCAGTGAGTGTTAAGTTAAAAACAAACAAACAAAAAAATCCTAGATTAAGGGCTGGGGAGAAGCATAATGGCTATGCAAATGAGTTTCATGCCTGAGGCTCCAAACTCCTAGGTTCAATCCCCAATACCACCATAAACCAAACCTGAGCAGTATTCTGGTATTTCTGTGCCCTTCTCTCTGAATTTCTCTCACTAAAGTAAAATCAATAAAATGGAGAGAGAAAAAAAAAAAAAAACCTCCTAAATTTATTGAATTGCAAGTCCCACTATGACAGAGTCAATGATTTTTGTATGCAAGTCATATGTTCCTTATCCCTGTAACAGAGGGGGAGAGACAGAGAAGCAACACCACACCACCATGGCACCACTCCTGAAGTCTCCCTGCTGCACTCTAGAGTAGTAACACATCCATTTCACTGAGTGAGCCACCTGGCCCCACCCAAAGATTTTGAAGTTTAAATATGAAATGATTACAAAACAGAAGGAAACCATATGATTTTCTTTGGTATAAACAATTTTTTTTTCCAAAAGGGCTAAGGGGAATATTTAGGAAAAAAAAGTGCTATAATAAAACCCCAAAAATTTACAGAGGGCATACTTGCCAGGAAAACCAAGAAGGATCATGGATACGATATTGTACCTTCATATATGAATAACACTACCAAAATATGCCAAACTAAAGGCTCTTAGGGGGGAAAGTGCAGGAAATAATCATTAAAAAATTAAAAACACTACTCAATTTTTGGCAGACCTAATAGACTTCAAAATTAGAATATGAATCATATTCATATAAATAATAGAACTAGATTATATCAAACACAGTTAATATCAAAGCTTAAAAGGAAGCAGGGGAATGACTGAAAATGGATATTTAGGGTAAATATAATCATCAAACTAAAAATTCATAAGTAAACGTTATATAATAAAATTCGTAAGAAGAAATTTTTAAAGGTGTTTTTGAAATTTTATTTATTTTGGATAGAGTCAGAGAGAAATTGAGAAGGAAGCGGGAAGAGAAAGAGAGCGAGAGACACCTGCAATATTGCTGCATCATTTATGAAGTTTCCCCATGGAAGTGGGGGCCTCGGGGTAGAACCCAGGTCTTTATTCACTATTATGTATGTGCTCAACCATGTATGCCCCACTCAGCCTCAAGACTAAACCCTTTTACAAGTGTCCCATTACCAGACAAAAATCAAGTCCTCAATGAAGGGAGAATGCCCAGAGGGTAGAGCTTCTGCCTCCCACAGATGAGGCTCAGCACAGCATGAGAGCACCAAAGACAAAGCAAGTAAAACAATGCAAATGGTGGACATGCGCTTTAGTGTTCCCCTTTTTCTTTCTCATATGATTTCACTTATAGGTGGAACTTAACAAGGACACAAAGAAAAAAAAAAGTAAAACTTGGACTGGGTTTGGTGTATTGCACCAAAGCAAAAGCTCTTGGGAAGGGGGGTGCGAGTGTGATAAGAGAGGGGTGGGGAAGGATCTAGGGGTCCAGGTGCACAATGGTGGAAAAGAAGCTAAGCTGAAGGTGAAAGATACCTATCATGGGGAGATGACACAGGTGTGTGTCCAAGTGTCAACAGCTGTACTGAAAACAACTAAGCCTTTAATAAACTATATATATATATATATAATGTCAACGAGTTGGCTCAGTAGTAAAGTTCAGTAACAGACAGTGAATTTGATCTCTGATGCCATATTTCAAAAAAAAAATCCAAAATAACATGCTGCACTGGACTGTTTAGAAAACAAATCTGAGAACCCTTCTCTAGTGAACAAAATACATACAGTCAAAGCTGAACTAATAAAGAATTTTATATTTCCAAATATATGTAAAACAAATGATGTATACCACCAGTAGTCTTTACGGAAGTACAAATCGAAACCATAAGGAGATATAGCACTTCACAAACTCTAGAATAGTTAAAATAAAAAAAAGACATAAACTAACAAATGTGAATGAAAAAGTGGGACAACTAGAGCTTTCACATATAGCTGGTGGGAATGTAAAATGGTGCATGCATTTTAGAAAACAGTTGGGCAGCTCATCAAAACGCTTCACAAAGAGTTACTATATAATCCAGAAATTCAACTTCTAGGTATATCCTAAAGAAATGAAAACACGAGCCTGGGTGGTGGCACACCTGGTTGAGCGCAGGTTACAATGCACAATGACCTGGGCTCAAGCCCCCAGTACCTGCCTACAAGGAGGAAAGCTTTGCAAATGGTGAAACACTGTTACAGGTGTCTCTTTGTCTCTCTCCTTCTCTACCTCTCCCTCCCCTCTAGATTTCTGGCTGTCTTTATCCAATAAATATATAAATAAAGATAACACCAAAAGAAAATTAAGAAGTGAAAACATAGGTTCTCCAAAAATCATGCATGCTACTATTACTCACAATACTTAAAAAAAAAGAGAGAGAGAAATCCCTAAATTCCATCAACTTAACAATGAAAAAACAAATGTAGCTTATATAAATGACACTTTCTGAGGTTATGAAATGTGAGTGAGATGTATAGGTATATACATTTGTCAAAAGTACAATACTACAGTTAAGATTTATCTACTGTACTACATGAAAATTGTGTCAATAAAAGTTAAGCAAAGAAAAATCCACAAGAACTGATGATTATAAAGCAAATACCGCTTAAACAGCAACAGATATATGACAAGTGGGACTGAATGGGGGGTCTTATAGTCCCCCATCAGCCTTGGTGGTATATTAACAATATTTATAGAACTCAGCATATAATCATACTTACAGCTACAGTATTTAGAGTGAAAGGCAAAGTGAAATCAGCAAAGAGAAAAGGCACAAAGAATAGAATCCACAGGGAACAAGACACAAGTATCTAAGAGTCCTCTTCCCACAGACAGCTACACTAAATTGTGAAAACATGTGAAATGTTATCAACCAAGGAGAGTTGCCTCAGTGTTTAAGGATTTTACTTAAGTTGGCCATGTAGGCACTGTCTAGTACATCTTCAAATTCCAGATTTCATCAAGGTCAGGTTTAGATTTGAAATTATACTCCTGAAATCTTAAATAATTTTTGGAACAATGTTAGATCAAAAGTAAGTTTTTTAAATAGATTCTAGAAGAGAAATATATGTGTAGCATAAACTACACAATTTTTACAAACACCTGAAATGCTGGGAGCTGCACTTAGCATTTAGGAAATCAAACTCCAGTCCAAGGCCAGCCATGCATATAAGAGCTTCCCAAGGATAGTAGTTTCAGATCTGTTATAGTTTTTCTATATAGGCATGATAGCAGAAACTTACTCTAATGATAATAAAGAAAAAAAAAGATTGGTTCAGCATTTCATACTACATCTCTTATATGCCTAAAAATTATTCCAAAATTAGAAGTAATAAAAAAATAAGGGTGGAAAAAACTGTAATATAGCATAAAATACCTTAATATAATATCCAGAACTGTCAAGAAAAATAATGTATATAAACAGAAAACTGTCTTGAGAGATATTAAGTACTTGAAAACAAGTACACACCAAATTGTAGAATGCTAACATTAAGATATTTCAAAGATCTGAATTAATGTCAGGTTCTCTTGAGCGTCCTCTTCTCTCCTTTTTCTTTTTTAAAAATATTTATTTATTTATTCCTTTTGTTGTCCTTGTTGTTTTATTGTTGTAGTTGTTGTTGATATTGTTGTTGGATAGGGCAGAGAGAAATGAAGAGAGGAGGAGAAGACAGAGAGGAGGAGAGAAAGACAGACACCTGCAGACCTGCTTCACCGCCTATGAAATGACTCCTCTGCAGGTGGGGAGCCAAGGGCTCAAACCAGAATCTTTACGTGGGTCCCTTTGCTTTGCACCACCTGTGCTTAACCCACTATGCTACCGCCTGACTCCCTTCTCTCCTTTTTCAAACTAGAAAGTCAAGGAGCCAGGTGTGGCTGACCCTCCCTCTACAAGAAGGTCTTCCCCACCCCAGGACCATTTTCATCAATTGGGCATGTCTTATAGATTTCATTTCCTACACCTTTGATCACAATAAATAACTAAGACAAAAGTATATGACCCAAATTGGACCAATTAGGTGAAGTATTGAATGACTTATTCTAAACATTTCCTGATTTAGAAGGTCTCTTCAACAAATGATGCTGGGAGAACTAGACTACCACATAAAGAAAAATGAAAATAAACCACCACTTAACACCTTGCACCAGAATTACCTCAAAATGTATCAAAGATCTGGATATTAAACTTGAAACTAAAAATTATATAGAAGAACATGTCTGTGCAACACTTCAAGATCTTAACATAAAAGATATATTTGAAGACTCAACCCCAAGGGCAAGGGAGACTGAAAAATGACTAAATAAAAAGGACTACATCCAATTAAAAAACTTCTACAAATCAAAAGAAACTACATAAGGATAAACAGGAAGCCCAGGAACTGGGAGTAGATACTTACACACCCCATATTGACAAGTGGTGAATATCAAATATCTATAATGAACTCATACAGCTTGAAAAAATAAAAAGAACACCCCCAAAAGTGTGCAGAATATATGAATAAACAGTTCTCTATATATGGTCCACAAACGTGGAACTATCTTCACTCATCACTACAGAAATAGAAATTAAAAGCACATTGAGAATACACCCCACACCTGTGAGGACAGCTTTCATCAGCAAAATCGGTGGTGGGAATGCAAAACAATGCAGCCATTATGGACAATGTGGAAAATTCCTTATAATCCAGCAATTCCACTCCTAGGTATTTATCCAAAAGACATGAAAACACTAATTTGAAGGGACATATGCATCCCTATGTTCACATTCACAAGAGCCAACATGTAGAAACAATCCAAATGCCCATAGATAGATGACTGGATAAAGATGTTATGGGGCATATACTCAAGGAAATACTATTCAGCAAGTAAAAGATGATGTTGTGTTCTTAGGGATAAAATAGATGGAACTGGAGGCAACTATGCTTAGTGAAATAAGTAATGAAGTGAAGGACAAACTATCTGATGATTTTACTCATAAGCAGAATATAAAGAACCAGAGCACCAAAACTTGAAAAATACAATAATCAACCCATACATATCTAAGAACTTGGTAAATCTATGATGGTTATTGTTGGGGGTGGGGAGGGGACAGAACTTTGGTTATGGGAGTGGTATGGGAACTACACCCATATAATCTCATTCAAAATCACTAATATAAAATAAATATTTTTCCTCATTGTTAACTGGGAATATTAGGGCCCAATAACCTATAACCACCTTATCCACATAGAGTCAGGAAAAAACTAAAGTCATAGATAATAAGCACAGTCAAAGGTGATAGTGCCTATGCAGCATGATAAAACTTTCCTTCTTTGTTCTGTCATGCATTAATGTAGACTAACAAATTTTTTTGCCACTGATAATGAGGTCTCTTTATAGAAAAAAAAATACCTCAATAGATATTTTAAAGAAGTCACTGCAAAACTATTTAAGATAATAAATAAAATTAATGAAGTAAAAAGATGAAATGAGATAAATTACTCTAAAAATGACCATAGAAAACTATGTAATTGAATTTATTATCAAGGAAACATCATAAACAAAAGGCAAGTTATTCAACATAGTCAATATTGGTAAAAATATCCATTTAAAAAAAATAGAGTTTCATTCAAAATTAACTGCCAAAAATAGTCCAAAAGAAAATAAAAACAGATACATACCGAGGTTTTTTTCCAACCACTGATGTCCTTCAATTAGTTGATCAATTATGGCAAAATAATGTGAAGCTGCTTCATCAGGCATAACCCAGCCACCCGTCACAATTTCAAGCTGTCCATTTGATATTAAACTAAGGGGAAAGATAATATAAATATACATTAATTAAAAATAAGAAAATGTCAAATTAAAAACTAAAATAGTATGTACTGATATATTAGGAATAGCCATTAAATGTAAGTATTTAACCAAATAATACTAGTTGCTTTAAAAGCCTTTTTTTTTCCCCCCTAATGAATGAATCTCACCTTTTTGGCCCTAATGATTAAAAAAAAAAAAAAACTCCCACAGTGGGGGGTGGGAGTGGGTGGGAGGGATGGGTCACAGTCTTTTGGTGGTGGGAATGGTGTTTATGTACACTCCTAGTAAAATGTAGTCATATAAATCACTAGTTAATTAATACGAGAGGGGGAAAATTAATTGTATGTCTCGAAGTTTTTCAAAACACAAACCGAATCTTTTTAATATATAGGCTGTGTAATTGATATGCAGACTCTCTCAAAAGCCTAGACCAAGTAGATCAGAAGCAACCAATAGCACAGCTATATACAAGATACTGAGTACTGTACAGCAAACCATAACAAAAGGATTTTTCAAAGTTAACACAATTACCAAATAATGTGATGATAACATTAACTATTGACTCATTTTGAACCCTAAGACAGCAGGAACCTCACATCTCCACTATAGAGCCTCTACTTCCCCCAGTCCTGGAACCCTTGGATAGGGCCCACTTTCCCGTATGCCTCTCCCAATCCATATCAAATAATATTGCATCTGCCGATCACAACCTAACCAACACAACGATTGCCACCTCAACATGCTTCACTTCAGACTGTGTCCAGAGACTTCACATGTGGAATGACAACCCTTAAGCTTCATTACTCGGGTGAGACCTTTCCTTTCATAGTATACTCTAATTCCATCTCAGGTGGTTCACTTTCTAACAAAGTCCCAAAACCTAGATATACACCAGTTTCTGTGAGAGAGAGCATATGTTCACACATATCCGTAAACTACTGCAAAATATATACGTGAAAGCAGAAGTGCACTAGAGTTTGCAGTGAGTACCCCCCTAACACTTCCTCTCCACTATTCCAAGCTTTGGGTCCATGATTGCTCAACAATTTGTTTGGCTTCGTATGTTAACTCTCTTTTCAGTCACCAGGTTCCAGATGTCATCAGGATGCCGGCCAGGCTTCCCTAGACTGAAGACCCCACCAATGTGTCCTGGAGCTCCGCTTCCCCAGAGACCCACCCTACTAGGGAAAGAGAGAGGCATACTGTTCAGCGTGGAAGCAATTACAGAAGCCAGACCTTCTACCTTCTGCAACCCACAATGACCCTGGGTCCATGCTTCCAGAGGGATAGAGAATGGGAAAGCTATCAGGGGAGGAGATGGGATATGGAGATTGGGTGGTGGGAATTGTGTGGAATTGTACCCCTCCTACCCTATGGTTTGTTAATCCTTTCTTAAATTAATTAATTAACTAATTAATTAATTTTAAAAACTCCCTTAGTAAAGAGTTTGAGGTGCTCCCTCTAATCACTAGGCAAACCCACATAGGTCATAGTATTAACATAATATGTAATTTATTCAAATGTAAGCATAATAGTATAATCAGAGACAGTAAATAGCAGATGCAGTTTTTTTAAAAAAAAATTGTTGTTTGATTTTTTCTTTTTTCTGTTTTTTAAATTATTTTTACTTATGTATTAGATATAGACAGAGAGAAACTGAGAAGGGAGGGGGAACTAGAAAGGGAAAGAAACAGAGACACTTGCAGCCCTACTGCACCACTCATGAAGCTTTCCCCCTGCAGGTGTGGGAACTGCAGGATTGAACCTGGGTCCTTTGTGCACAGTAATGTGTGAGCTTAACCAGGTGTGCCA
This sequence comes from Erinaceus europaeus, assembly GCF_950295315.1. Taxonomy (NCBI): domain Eukaryota; kingdom Metazoa; phylum Chordata; class Mammalia; order Eulipotyphla; family Erinaceidae; genus Erinaceus; species Erinaceus europaeus. The sequence continues at coordinate 33,765,021 of NC_080172.1, read as the reverse complement.
CCACCTGGCCACAGCAGATGCAGTTTTTAAATGAATGAATCCTCATACTTTATATATGTAAAAAAAAAATTAAGTAGTATTAATAAAGTCTGTATTACCACATGGATCACCAACAGTTTCTTTCTTTTTTTTTTTTCACCAACAGTTTCATATAGAGAATCTGAAGAGTCACTGATGTATCTAAAGCAAAGTATCTAAAGCCAACCAAACCTTAAATACTTACAGGCTGAAATCAAGACCTTATTATAAAGACACTGAAAGATTACTTTAAAAATTCATTTAATATTAAAACTGAACTGAATCCTACTGTTTCACTCAAACTGCTAATGGGGCTTTACCTACAATTAGTTTTATTTCATATCTTTCTGGTGATTGTCTAACTTCGTCACACTCTGGAGACCATGAACCAATCCATGCCTTAGGCATCAGGACCAGTACTTGAAAGTTTTAGATGTCAGGACAGATTTGAGCTTTAATTGCTGACCATCAAATATAGGACAAACATAGAAATTTGACCTCTTTATAAGATGAGGGTTATTACCTCAATAAACAGGTAATTTGAGAATTTTCAGAAATAAACTGATCAAAACAAATTCTTAAAGTAAAACTATAGCTTGTTTTAATCTGAAAATTAAGTGGGAAAATAACTCAAACCATGGAATTTTCTCTCTCTCTATGCTATTTCCCTATAGCCCTTGCCCCATAGGCATAAATGGACTCCAAAAAATAACCAAGCAAATAAGAATCATACCAATTTCTCCAGCTCCATTTGTAAATAATCCAATTGCCTCTCATTATGCCTGAGACACTGTCATGATCATACTGACTTCTTATCTGCATGCAAAGAATACTTGAAAGACTTCACTATCTATTAATTGAGGCAAGGTGTGAAAAGCCTCAAACTCATTATTATAATATTTTCCTATGTATTTATTTTATTCTCTCCAATCTTTCCCAACCTGCCTGGTCCCAGATGCCCTAATGTCACAGCTCAGACAAAACTATCCAATGTCTCTCTGAGCACCCAATCTAAATTAACACTCACTCTGTAGCTCCATAACCTATCAAACAATAGCAATTTTCACCACCAAAATGATTGTGTTCATTTACATGTCTCCTATCTCTCTCCTCACTCTTACCCACATGAGACTGTAAACTCTTAAGTGATAGCAGGGATTAGGATAGGGAGCAAGGAGACTGTTTTGTTCACTTATATATGCCCAGCACTAAGAAACTTGCTTGGCATAAAAGAGCAAATAATATCTGCCCAATGAATGTGGAATGAGTGAAAGAGGCTGTCAGTTTAAAATATGGGTTAACATAAAATTATTATATGATCTGAAGCTGACAGAGATATACTAAATAGATTGGACAGAAAGGTTAGACCGTAGTTTGGGTAACCCTGGCATAAGATAAAATGATATAGAATGTAGCAGTAGTAGAAAACATGGAAGAAAAAGATGAGAAAAGAAGTGTTTCATGGCATAGTATCAGTAGAACTTACAGCCTGACCAGAGACAAAAGAAAGGATTTATATACATTTGACTGGGTTTTAATTTCAACTATTCAATCAGGTGTTGTTTTAATACAGTCAATGGAGGTGAGTGAAGATGGGAAATCACACTGCAACAAAACTTTTGAAAGGTTTAGTTTATATGACAGTGAGTGAAACATCTAGGAGGAGATAACTGAAAAGGAAAAACTTAAGGAAAGGGGTCAATTTAAAAACTAAGTTTGGGGGTACAGAAAAATAGAAATTAAGGACAGATGGGAAATCTAAAGAAAACAAAAAGAATTAAAGACAAATTGGAAGAAAAGGTAAGAGAAATGGAGATAGTGAAAAATGTCAAATTAAAGATAAAAATAGTTTGTGAATGTAACCTGAAGCATTCTAGAAAATAGTGATGAAAGACAATCCCCTTCTTTGTTAAGGAATTAAGGTAATAACTATGACTTAGTAAGAAATAGAGATATTAGTGGATCAGAATATAAATCTGAGAAATATTTCTTAAAACTTCTGGAAAGAAATCATACTTTAGAAGACAAACGCTAGAAGAAGAAGAAGACAACTATTGTCACATGTGTACAGTTTCTTTTCTCCTGGTGACAGGTGTCTTTACACTATAACAGCCACCCACTGGTATTTTCCTCTAAGCATACAAATAATAAAAAATATCCCCGAGGGAGAGGAAGATGGCGGCCTGAGAAGTTGCTGACAGCGAGTGCTCTGACCGCATCGTCGGCAACGGTAGGATTTTCTGCCTTTAGCAGGCCAGTTAATAAGGGGTGACACCAAAGAGTGGGTACAATTTAATTTGGGTTAAGAATTAGAGTAAAGGTGACACGGACTAGCGGGGCTCCAGAATTCCCAGGGCGCCAGGCAAGGCGAGTGCGCCGGGCATTGTCCTCAGCCCGCCCAGGAAGGCGGCTCCTCCTCCGGTTGCAGAGCGCGGCGGGCAGAGGAACTGGAGAGAGCACTTTAGCTCGGGGGCTTCCTCTTGGGAGAATCCAGGGTCCACCGCGACCCTGAGAGCAGATCCAAAGACTTCTTGAGTATAGCTCTCATTGGATCAAAGGATTTGGAGCTAGTTTTCATTTTTGAGAAATCCTTTAAAAAAGTCTGGAGGGGGGGGGTTTCCCGGAAGATGGCGGACTACGGAGAAGCAGCTAGCCTTTGAGCTCCGGACACATCTCGTGTAAACAATAGGATTTTCTGCCTTTAGCAGGCCAGCCAATAAGGGGCCACAGCGGTCATACCAAGGTGTCTATAACTTAATTTGGGTTAAGAATTAGAGTAGGGGAAAAAAATTCTTTTTTCTTCCTTTTAATTTTCAAGCATACATCCTTCCCGCTGCTCCCCCCGCCCCACCATAAACAGTGCCTGGGACCAGCTACTAGCAGGATACCCCATACCACCAAACAGGGTTTTTTTTTTTTTTTTTTTTAAACTCACTGATACACATTTGGGAAGTTCCTCGCACTGCTCTTTAATTACAACCCTTCTTCTTATATTCTCCCTTTTCTCTCTCTTATCTCTCTCTATTTCTTTTTTTATTTTTTATTATTACTATTTTTTTTTTTATCCTGTCATACACTTCTTTCTTCTTTGCCTTTCTGAATTTGTGAATTACTTTGGGGAAGAAATCTGACCCAGAGTGGACTTTCTATGTGTGTATCTCTGCTCTAGTTCCCTTTACACTCTTGTTACCCCTAGAATATACACTGGATAGTAGATTTGCATAACTGTCTATTCTTGCTATCCTCTCTTTCTTTTCTCTTTCTTCACTGGGATTTGGTTACTATTTTTTCACGGACTGGAGAAATTTTTTGGCTAACTGGTAAACTCCCTCAATACTTACTTCAGTTGCTACTGTAATTCCGGAGGTTGGTGAGTGCAATTGTCATAAAGGTATTTAGTACAGTGCTACTTGTGCTCACAACACAACAACTGAGGAACAACAGAGCATTAAAAAAAAAAGAGAGAGAGAAAAACACATAAATAAAAAAAATATGGGTAGATTAAAAACAAATAAAACTGCTACCCCAATGAATGAAGACAAGAGCCCAGAAGAAACCATAAATCAATCAGAAGTAACCATAGATAAGAAAAGTATGCAAGCAATAATAAACTTATTAATCACAGAAATGAAAACAACATTGGAGGAAAGGAATGGCAGTATTAGGGAAACAACAGTTGAGACACCCAAGGAAAATACTGATTATCTTGAGACAATTAGAGAACTGAAAGCTGAAATAGCTGTAATGAAGAAAGAAGCTGAGGCAAGGGAAAGCAGACTAACAGAAGCAGAAAACAGAATTAGTCAGACAGAGGATGAGTTAGAGAAAACTAAGAAAGAGGTGAAAGAGCTTAAAAAGAGATTGAGAGACACTGAAAACAACAACAGAGACATATGGGATGATCTCAAAAGAAGTAACATTCGTATAATTGGCCTGCCAGAGGAAGAAAGAGAGGAAGGGGAAGCAAACATTCTAGAGGAAATAATACAAGAAAATTTCCCAGACCTGAATAACAGAAAGGATATCAAGGTGCAAGAGGCCCAGAGAGTACCAAACAGAATCAACCCAGACCTGAAAACACCAAGACACATCATAGTCACAATGAGAAGAAGTAAGGATAAAGAAAGGATCCTAAAGGCTGCAAGAGAGAAACAAAAAGTCACATACAGGGGAAAACCCATAAGACTTTCTGCAGATTTCTCCACTCAAACTCTAAAAGCCAGAAGGGAGTGGCAAGATATCTATCGAGCCCTGAATGAAAAAGGGTTTCAACCAAGGATAATATATCCTGCTAGACTTTCATTCAAGCTAGATGGAGGGATCAAAACCTTCTTAGACAAACAACAGTTAAAGGAGGCAACTATCACCAAGCCGGCCCTGAAAGAGGTACTAAAAGACCTCTTATAAACAAGAACATCACTATAATACTTGTAATATATCAGAGTAAACAAATCGTTTTTTAGAACAATGGCACTACAATACATTAAATCCATAATATCAATAAATGTCAATGGCTTAAACTCACCCATCAAAAGGCACAGGGTGGGGGGATGGATCAGAAAACATAACCCAACCATATGCTGCTTGCAAGAATCCCATCTGTCACAACAAGATAAACACAGACTTAAAGTGAAAGGATGGAAAACTATCATACAGGCTAACGGTCCACAAAAAAGGGCAGGAACAGCCATTCTCATCTCAGACACGATAGATTTTAAATTAAATAAAGTAATAAAAGATAGGCAAGGACATTACATAATGATTAGAGGATCAATCAGCCAAGAAGACTTAACAATTATTAACATCTATGCACCCAACGAGGGACCATCTAAATACATTAAACACCTACTGAAAGAATTTCAAAAATACATCAATAGTAATACAATAATAGTGGGAGACTTCAATACCCCACTCTCACACTTAGACAGATCAACAAAGCAGAGAACCAATAAAGATACAAGAGAATTGAATGAAGAGATTGACAGACTAGACCTCTTGGACATTTTCAGACTCCTCCACCCCAAAAAACTGGAATACACTTTCTTTTCAAATCCACACAACACATACTCAAGGATAGACCACATGTTAGGCCACAAAGACAGCATCAATAAATTCAAGAGCATTGAAATCATCCCAAGTATCTTCTCAGACCACAGTGGAGTAAAACTAACTTTTAACAACAAACAGAAAATTATTAAAAGACATAGAATTTGGAAACTAAACAACATGCTCCTTAAGAACCACTGGGTCAGAGACTCACTCAAACAGGAAATTCAAATGTTCCTGGAAACTAATGAAAATGAAGACACAACCTATCAAAATATTTGGGACACAGCGAAAGCAGTACTGAGAGGGAAACTTATAGCCATACAATCACATATTAAACACCAAGAAGAAGCCCAAATGAACGACCTTACTAGACACCTCAAGGACTTAGAGGAAGAGGAACAAAGGAACCCTAAAGCAAGCAGAAGGACAGAAATCACTAAAGTTAGAGCAGAAATAAACAACATCGAAAATAAAAGAACCATACAAAAGATCAATGAAGCCAAATGTTGGTTCTTTGAAAGATTAAAAAAAATTGACAAACCCCTAGCCAGACTCACCAAACAAAAAAGAGAGAAGACTCAAATGAATAGAATTGTAAACGATGCAGGAGATATCACAACTGACACCACAGAAATCCAGAGAATTCTGCGAAACTTCTATAAAGAACTATATGCCACCAAGCTAGAGAATCTGGAAGAAATGGAACAATTCCTAGAAACCTATGCACTTCCAAAACTGAACCAAGAAGAACTACAAAATCTAAATGCACCAATCACAGACAAAGAAATTGAAACCGTTATTAAGAATCTCCCCAACAACAAAAGTCCTGGACCAGATGGCTTCACAAATGAATTCTACAAAACTTTCAGGAAACAGTTAGTACCCATACTTCTTAAGCTTTTCCATAAGATTGAAGAAACAGGAATACTCCCTTCCACCTTTTATGAAGCCAACATCACCCTGATACCAAAAGCTGATAGGGACAGAACAAAAAAGGAAAACTACAGACCAATATCTCTGATGAACATAGATGCCAAAATATTAAACAAGATCTTGGCCAACCGGATACAGCAACACATCAAAAAGATTGTTCATCATGACCAAGTGGGATTCATCCCAGGAATGCAAGGCTGGTTCAACATCCGTAAATCAATCAATGTCATTCATCACATCAATAAAAGCAAAGCCAAAAACCACATGATTATCTCAATAGATGCAGAGAAAGCCTTTGACAAAATCCAACACCCATTCATGCTCAAAACTCTACAGAAAATGGGAATAGATGGGAAATTCCTCAAGATAGTGGAGTCTATATATAGCAAACCTACAGCCAACATCATACTCAATGGAGAGAAGCTGAAAGCATTCCCCCTCAGATCGGGGACTAGACAGGGCTGTCCATTGTCACCGTTACTCTTCAACATAGTATTGGAAGTTCTTGCCATAGCAATCAGGCAAGAGAAAGAAATCAAAGGGATACAGATTGGAAGGGAAGAAGTCAAGCTCTCACTATTTGCAGATGATATTATAGTATACATAGAAAGACCTAAAGAATCCAGTAGAAAATTACTGGAAGTTGTTAGGCAATATAGCAAGGTATCAGGCTACAAAATCAATGTACAAAAATCAGTGGCATTTCTTTATGCAAACACTAAATCTGAAGAAGAAGACATCCAGAAATCACTCCCATTTACTGTTTCAGCAAAATCAATCAAATACCTAGGAATAAAGTTGACCAAAGAAGTGAAAGACTTGTATACTGAAAACTATGAGTCGCTACTCAAGGAGATAGAAACTGATACCAAGAAATGGAAAGATATCCCATGCTCATGGATTGGAAGAATAAATATCATCAAAATGAATATTCTCCCCAGAGCCATATACAAATTTAATGCAATACCCATCAAAGTTCCACCAGGCTTCTTTAAGAGAATAGAACAAATACTACAATCATTTATCTGGAACCTGAAAAAACCTAGAATTGCCAAAACCATCTTAAGGAAAAGAAACAGAAATGGAGGCATCACACTCCCAGACCTTAAACTATATTATAAAGCCATCATCATCAAAACAGCATGGCTTTTGGAACAAAAACCTGGAACAAAAATAGGCATACAGACCAGTGGAACAGAATTGAAAGCCCAGAAGTAAATCCCAACACCTATGGGCATCTAATCTTTGATAAGGGGGCCCAAAGGATTAAATGGAAAAAGGAGGCTCTCTTCAATAAATGGTGCTGGAAAAACTGGGTTGAAACATGCAGAAGAATGAAATTGAACCACTTTATCTCACCAGAAACAAAAATCAACTCCAAATGGATCAAAGACCTAGATGTCAGACCAGAAACAATCAAATACTTAGAGGAAAACATTGGTAAAACACTTTCCCACATACACCTCAAGGACATCTTTGATGAATCAAACCCAATTGCAAGGAAGACCAAAGCAGAAACAAACCAATGGGACTACATCAAATTGAAAAGCTTCTGCACATCCAAAGAAACTATTAAACAAACAGAGAGACCCCTCACAGAATGGGAGAAGATCTTCACATGCCAGACATCAGACAAGAAACTAATCACCAAAATATATAAAGAGCTCAGCAAACTTAGCCGCAAAAAAGCAAATGACCCCATCCAAAAATGGGCAGAGGAAATGAACAAAACATTCACCACAGAGGAGATCCAAAAGGCTAAGAAACATATGAAAAACTGCTCTAGGTCACTGATTATCAGAGAAATGCAAATCAAGACAACACTAAGATACCACCTCACTCCTGTAAGAATGGCATACATCAAAAAGGACAGCAGCAACAAATGCTGGAGAGGATGTGGGGACAGAGGAACCCTTTTACATTGCTGGTGGGAATGTAAATTGGTACAGCCTCTGTGGAGAGCAGTCTGGAAAACTCTCAGAAGGCTAGACATGGACCTTCCATATGACCCAATAATTCCTCTCCTGGGGTTATACCCCAAGGACTCCATAACACCCAACCAAAAAGAGGTGTGTACTCCTATGTTCATAGCAGCACAATTCATAATAGCTAAAACCTGGAAGCAACCCAGGTGCCCAACAACAGATGAATGGCTGAGAAAGCTGTGGTATATATACACAATGGAATACTATGCAGCTATCAAGAACAATGAACCCACCTTCTCTGACCCATCTTGGACAGAGCTAGAAGGAATTATGTTAAGTGAACTAAGTCAGAAAGATAAAGATGAGTATGGGATGATCCCACTCATCAACAGAAGCTGACTAAGAAGATCTGAAAGGGAAACTAAAAGCAGGACCTGATCAAATTGTAAGTAGGGCACCAAAGTAAAAACCCAGTGGTGAGGGGTAGGCATGTAGCTTCCTGGGCCAGTGGGGGGTGGGAGTGGGTGGGAGGGATGGGTCACAGTCCTTTGGTGGTGGGAATGGTGTTTATGTACACTCCTAGCAAAATGTAGACATATAAATCAGTAGCTAATTAATATGAGAGGGGGAAATCAATTGTATGTCTCAAAGTTTCTCAAAAGACAAACTGAATCTTTTTAATATATAGGCTATGTATTTGATATGCGGACTCTCTCAAAAGCCTAGACCAAGTAGATTAGAAGCTTCCAATAGCACAGCTATATACAAGATACTGGGTACTGTCCAGCAAACCATAACAAAGGGACTTTTCAAAGTTAACCCAATTAACAAATAATGTGATGATAATATTAACTATTGAGTGTCTTTTTGAACCCTAAGACAGCAGGAACCTCACATCTTCACTATAGAGCCCCTACTTCCCCCAGTCCTGGAACCCTTGGATAGGGCCCACTTTCCCGTATGCATCTCCCAATCCAAACCAAATAACATTGCATCTGCCGATCACAACCTAACCAAGGCAACGATTGCTACCTCAATATGCTTCACCTCAGAATGTATCCAGAGACTTCACGTGTGGAATGACAACCCTTCAGCTTCATTACTCGGGTGAGACCTTTCCTTTAATAGTACACTCTAATTTCATCTCAGGTAGTTCACTTTCTAACAAAGTCCCATAACCTAGATATACACCAGTTTCTGTGAGAGAGAGCTTATGTGCACACGTATCCATAAACTACTGCAAAATATATACCTGAAAGCAGGACTACACTAGAGTTTGCAGTGAGTACCTCCCTAACACTTCCTCTCCACTATTCCAAGCTTGGGATCCATGATTGCTCAACAAATTGTTTGGCTTCATATGTTAACTCTGTTTTCAATCACCAGGTTCCAGATGCCACCAGGATGCTGGCTAGGCTTCCCTGGATTGAAGACCCCACCAATGTGTCCTGGAGCTCAGCTTCCCCAGAGTCACACCCTACTAGGGAAAGAGAGAGGCAGACTGGGGGTATGGACCGACCAGTCAACGCCCATGTTCAGCGGGGAAGCAATTACAGAAGCCAGACCTTCTACCTTCTGCATCCCTCAACGACCCTGGGTCCATGCTCCCAGAGGGATAGAGAATGGGAAAGCTATCAGGGGAGGGGGTGGGTTATGGGGATTGGGTGTTGGGAATTGTGTGGAGTTGTACCCCTCCTACCTTATGCTTTTGTTCACTAATCCTTTCTTAAATAAAAAATTTAAAAAAAAAAAAAAAAACATCCCCAGCCCAATTTCTTTTTTTTTCTTTTTTCTTTTTTCTTTGGGGATTAGTGTTTTACAGTCTATAGAAAATATAACAGTTTGTACATGCATAACATGTCCCAGACCCAGCCCAATTTCTATCTTCTGCTTATCCCATTAGAACCTTGGATCTGCTACAACAGACCATTATTAGTCTAAGTTTCATCCCAGTGTTTCTCTTTCTTCCTTAAGTCCTACCTAATAAGATCATCCACTATTCATTTTTTAAAAAAATGTTTACATTAACAATGAACAAACTAGTGGGAAAGAATGGCCTATAGTGATTTAAAACAAGCTCTTGGGAGTCCAGCAGTAGTGACTGGGTTAAGCACAGGTGGCACAAAACACAAGGACCGGTGTAAGGATCCTGGTTCAAGCCCCCAGCTCCCCACCTGAAGGAGGGTCACTTCACAAGCAGGTCTGCAGGTGTCTATCTTTCCCTCCCCCTCTCTTTCTCCCCTCCTTTCTCCATTTCCCTCTGCCTTATCCAACAACAAAGACATCAGTAAGAACAGTAATAACTACAACAATAAGACAACAAGGACAATAAAAGGGAATAAATAAATAAATTTTTTTAAAAAAAGCATAACCATAAAAAAAAAAAAGCTTTTAAAAAAGTCAAAATGTTGCGTAGCTGGAAAAGTTATGATGTATTTTTCTGGGTTTTTCTTGTTTGTTTTTATGCAAAGACACAGCATAGCTTTTCCAACAAGCTAATATTATCTCATGAGAACCAAGGGACTGATATTTTAAACATCATGCTCATATAGACTTTTAAGCAAAAACTGTATGAGGAAATCACAACAAGCATATATGATGCCATAATAATAGGTCAGAAAGTACAAAAGTACAAAAAATTTGCAGCTTCAGTATAGGGCTTAGGGGGGAGGGGCACAGAACTTTAGTGGCGGGAATGGTGTTAGTATACACTCCTATTAATTTAGTCTTATAGATCATTATTTGATCAATAAACAAACTTTTTAAAAGATTTTTTAATATTTATTTCCTTTTTGTTGCCCTTATTGTTTTTTATTGTTGCTGTAGTTATTGTTGTTGATGTCATCGTTGTTGGATAGGACAGGGAGAAATGGAGAGAGGAGGGGAAGACAAAGAGGGGGCGAGAAAGACACCAGCAGACCAGCTTTACTGCCTGTGAAGCAACCCCCCCGCAGGTGGGGAGCTGGGGGCTCGAACCAGGATTCTTAAGCTGGTCCTTTGTCCTTGTGCTTTGCACCACATGCGCTTAACCTGCTGTGCTACGGCCAGACTCCCAACAAACTTTTTTTTTTAAAAAAGAAAGTACAAAAGGTTTTAGTTTTTCTTAGCATGATTTATCTCGTCAAGCAAAATAGAATCCTGAAGGATGAAAACAGACTTCTAAAAATATGAAGTAATGTGACAAAGATTGGATATCTGGCCAGATAACCAGGTAAGTGAGTACTCACAGTTCAGTTAACCAGCTACCTGTTTAATAAAAATATAAAAATGGGGAAAACTTGGTTATAAATCAGAAGAGTCTTGATAATAAAAAGGTTTGGTGATATATTACCCTTTCTCTTAAACAAATGAAACAACAACAAAAACCTGTTTGTGAAAGCAAATTTTGGATTTTGTAAAATTTATGCTGCATCTGGGTGGAATGACCTGGTCTTGGAACATTCCTAATGAATTTGCATGAGTAGGTACTCAGGTATTGACAGGAAAACATTGTGGACAGAGAGAGAGCATGCATAATAAACAGAGAAAAGGTGTACTGGCAGTGAGTAAGAAGTGATGAGATCAGACTTACTGGTCATCTGCCCCTCATCTACCAAAGTTTTAAAGACAGGTGTCAGCAATATTTACAGCTTCCTCAATTATTATGTGAGGCGTTTTAAAACATTACATTAACACTTCTAAGAAGACATTCCTCATGAAAAGAATATGAGTCAGATAATCTAATAAGCAAATTATTTAAGCTATTAATTAACTTGCTGTAGCCATCATTTTGATTTTAACTTTTTTTTTAATCTTTAGAGTGAATCCTTCCCTGCACATCTTGTGTCACTGCATATTTCCCCAGATGTTTGATTAGAAATTCAACTCATTTCCTCATGTGAAATTAATTTGTGATTCTTTGAAGCTTGCTAAATGATGCATTGTTTGCCACTAAGTTATCTGTAACAGTTTCCCCATTAGGGAAAAAAGCTTTTTGAGTCTATTTTTCTATATGTGACCAAATTCCAAATGTGTGGTGAGTCTACATAAGGGAAAAGTGACACGCAGAGAAAATGATTTGCAACTTTTTCTGCTTGGCAACAAATATTTAAGTGTAAATTCTGTGTCATAGAAAAGTGAGCTGTGTCAGATACGCTCAGCTTAATTTTGATCAGTTATTTTCTTAGACTTTTTTGAATCAATTCTCAAGCAATGAAGTAGTGGGAATACGGAAATAACATCTTTACTAGCAGTTACAAATCAATCATTTCAAATCCTGAAAGAGGAATGTAACTAAATTTTAACTTTTAGTGTCTGATTGCTGCAAGTATGAACTCTTCTCTTCCCTCCTCCCATATTTTTCTAAAAAAAAAAAAAAAAAAAAAAAAACTTGTTTCTAGACTTCATGTTTATTAGGAAAACCACATATGAAAAAAAAAATGCCATAAAACAGTTTCTTGGGCGAGATTAAGCAACAGACTACTAGGTAGGTAAATCTTTTATTATTTGTTTTTCCCATCACAGAGAAAGAGCTTAATTGACTGATACTAACTGAACACTAGTGTATAAAAATACCTAAAGGTAGCTTTATTATTTTTAAGTAAGTTTTCTTATAGATATAGGTATTGCCTATGACCAGATTTTTCTTACAATTAAGTTTTAAATATACAGATACAATCTGTCTTCAACTTATTTGCATCATATTGCTTATAATAGCTATTTTAAATATGGTGCTTTCTTAGGCTTACTTACATAGCTTTTCTGTTATTAATATTTTCTAAGCTTTTTTTCCTGAGGTGTTGTTTGTGTGAGATTGCCTGTCCTACTTTCTATGCCTTCCAGTAGGTGAAGATTATTGCTGTGATTCTTAATATTTCAACAGTTTTCTCAGACCTTTTCCTTTCTCATTTATCAGATACTTCTGCTATGTGTATTGCCGATCTTCTAGAAAAAAGAGCAACACATAGGAAGCTTATACTTCTGTAATTTCCAGGTTGGTTGTTTAAGTGATGGGTGTAGCATGTCAAGTCCTTTTACCTTATATGCTCTGGTTAGGAAAAGAAAACAGTCTACCAAAAAAAAGGTAAACAGATGTTGATAAGCACATGGAAGAAAATGGAAATCTTGAGCATCACGTGGAAATATAAAAGACATGCAGCCTCTCAAGAAACCAAGTACCAAAAAGTGTGTACAAAAATATCAAACACAGAGTTGCCATATGATCTGATTTTAATTCCTCCTCTGTAGTATAAACACAAAGAACAGTAAGCAATAACCTATATATATATATATACATATATATATGCATGTATGTATATGTATACACACATATATATACATGCATATATACATATATATCAAGTTACCTGTCACCATTCACTTAATTCTTGCTACATTCTTCCCCATGCTACCACCTCCTGCCCTAGAAACAAAAGGACATACCGATATTGTCATTTCTAACACTATACATCAGTTTAGATACTACTTGACTTAATAAAAAATTATTTGATGTTGGTATGCATGAGACCCCTTCTATTTCATTTGGTTTAAATCCCCCCTGCTTAACACTATTCTATTTACATAACCACTTCATTCTATTTACATAACCACTGTTAACAAGTTCCACCCTCCCTCCAGGGCATTTGTGGTTCAGTGATAGGATTCTCTCCTACTCTGCCCCCTCTTTGTCACACTCTGATTTTCACCAGTCACTTTTCTCTCCACCCTCTCTGTGTCACATCCTGTTTCCACCCTACTTGGGAAGTATATATAAAGACAGCATTGTGAGTTTTAGAGTACCTTGAGTTTAGCTTAGCTCGTCTTAGATTGTGCTGCATCCTGCATGAATAAAGAGATACTGCCTACAGCTCAACCATGAGTCCCTGGTCATCTGTTACCCGCCAGTGAAGCCAGCCCGGTGAAAACAACATAACCCGTCGAAAACAACAATTTGATATTTTTTCTTCTTGTCAGGCTTCTTTCATGTGACATGTTTGTTAAACTCAACCATATTACTGTGGATCTGGAATCATTAATTATTGAGTAGTACTGCATCCAACTAATACGTTACAAAATTTTTAATTATCTTGTCAGACATTCCAACTATTTCTAGTTGGAAATTATGAACAACTGTTACATATATTTGTCACTGTTAGGGTTTTAGTACTCCAGACTGACTTTGTGAAAGATGGAGAGAGAAAAACATACTACAGCATTAAAGCTTCTGCCAGTGCAGCGGAGGCCAGGCTGGAATATGGATCTCTTGACTGATAAACCACATACACTACCCAGGTAAGCCAGCTATCTTGCCTGCCCAAAAATAGTTGCTATGAAAAAAAAAATTTTTTTTTTTTTGCCTCCAGGGTTATTGCTGGGGCTAAGTGCCTGAACTATGAATCCACTGCTCCTGGAGGCCATTTTTCCCATTTTTGTTGTCCTTATTCTTGTTTTTATTTCTGTTGTTGTTGCTGCTGCTGGATAGGACAGATAAAAATCGAGAGAGGAGGAGAAGACAGAGAGAGAGAGAGGAAGACAGACACCTGCAGACCTGCTTCACTGCCCATAAAGCGACCCCTCTACAAGTGGGAAGCCAGGGGCTCAAACCAGTATCCTTATGCTGGTCCTTGCACTTTTTTTGTTTAAGATTTTATTTATTTATGAGAAAGACAGAAGGAGAGAGAAAGACCCAGACGTCATTCTGGCACATGTGTTGCCAGGGATCGAACTCTGGACCTCATGCTTGAGAGTCCAAAGCTTTATCACTGAGCCACCTCCCGGACCACTCGGTCCTTGCACTTTGACCATGCACTTTTGCACCTTGCACTTTGCTTAACCCGCTGTACTACTGCCCACTCACCCCACCCCACCCCTTTATTTTTTTGCCTCCTGGACTGTCACTTGGGGTTTGGTGCAGGCACAATGAATCTTTGGGTCCTGGAGGCCTTTTTTTTTGGGGGGGGGGGTATATTTATTGGATAGGACAGAAAGAAATCGAGAGGGAAAGGAAGATATTGAAGACAGAAAGATGCAGACCTGCATTAAAACTTACGAAGTATTCCCCTTTCTGGTGGTGGGGGAGGGGGAAGGGGCTCAAACCTGGCTTCTTGTGCAGGTCCTTCCAATTAGTACTATGTGCCCATAACCAGGTACACCACCCCTCCCCCCAAAAAACCTCTCTATAAAAGAGTACTTATGAACATGATTGCACTTATCTTACATCAATTCTTTAAGAGGAAGCTCTTACATCTTGTGATACATTTTTAACTCTGGAAAATTCTCTGGTATTTTTTTCAGAAAGTCACTGTTCCCTTTGATATTTCCAAAAGAAACATATCAGAGTTTCAGATACAAACTTACAAACTCTTGGTGTACCTAACCTTTTTTTATTTTAGTCATTCTACAAGTTTGGGGATGGTATGTGATAGAAGCTTTAATTTATGTCTAACTGATCACAATACCTTACCTGGCCTAGTGCATACCCTTCCCTGCTGATGCAGTCTAATAAATTTCTTTCAGACGTCTGAACATGCCATAGTCTTGCTAATCCTGGCCCATAACTCCTCTTAAAACCTGAAATTCCTTCCCCACTCTCTTACCACCCTCCTCTTAACTAGCCAGTCCTAATCACCATACAAGTTGCAGCTTGAATACCATCTATTATAAGAAGTCTTTCAAGACTACCTCTTCTTGCATCCATAGAAGGAAATACTTTATTGTGATCTTGTGTCTAATTACATGTTTTCTCTGCTATGCGCTGAAGTCTGTGAGAGTCCATCTTGCTCAGCCCTTGCACTCCAGCACAGTAAATGCTTGTGGAATGAACAGTGAAGTAGTATAGTAAGTAACGGAAGGCCGCAAAGATGAAATTGCTATTTCCATTGTGTATTTAAAAATGAGTAGGACTAGAATAATGCAGTGGAAGGGGGAAAAAAAAAGCCTCTAAGCTGAACTCTTTTTCTTTTTCTAGTACTCTGAGAAAATGAATCCAGGGCCTCACATATGGGTGATACCACTGAGGGGTGATACTTTTGTCCAAATGTCTATTCTTTATTCCCATGAAGTACAGAGAGGAGAAAGAGTCAGACAAAGAGAGAGAAGACACCCATAGCATTGCTCCATCATTCATAGAGCTTCCAACACTGTCCATGGTACTTGAGTATGATGCCAGGACTAGAAACCAGACCACCACATACCAAGTGTGTGCTCTACTTAGTGTGCTATTTCCCAGTCCCTGTGGAGCCAATTTTCAGAAGAAACAAGCATGTGGTTCAGTATGGCTAAGATGAGTACAGTATCAGGGTGGAAGTCATCAAAGTTACAGGTGAATAAATGAAGAAATCAGAGAGCGAAAGTATGTGCCAAACTAAAATAGTATGTACTTGATGCCATTGAAATGTCACATTTTT
Source organism: Erinaceus europaeus (assembly GCF_950295315.1). Lineage (NCBI taxonomy): Eukaryota > Metazoa > Chordata > Mammalia > Eulipotyphla > Erinaceidae > Erinaceus > Erinaceus europaeus. The sequence goes on along the minus strand of NC_080172.1, from coordinate 33,748,712 downwards.
AAGGCAAAAAAAAAAAAAAAACCACTGGGGGAGGGGCAGACTCACATGTTAAAGAGCTAACTATTGGTGAAATGGGACAGCTGGGAACAAGTGAAAGGGAATGCTTTCCTAATAACAGAAGGCAAGAGCAGCAGGGGTAAAGAGAGTAGTCAGGATGCAGAGATACTAAAGCTGGAGGACAGTCAAGTTATCAGGACTGATTAGGGGAGGTGAAAAGGCGAAGTTTATAGTGATTAATAAGAAGGTTGCCCAGCTCTAATCCTCAACCTCCACTTTCTAGTTTTACACTTAGGTGAGTTAATGCCTCTGCCTCCATTTATTCAATAACAGACATGGGGTCTTAAAGAATCTGAACTCAAAGGGCTAAGTAGATAAATACACATAAAAGCTTAGAGCATGCCTGATACACTGTAAGCATTTAACAAGTGTTAGCTAATATTACTATAAGCCTCTACCCCTACTGTATCCAAAAATAGAATTTCCCTACTTAGTATTATTTGACAGTTAATTTTGAGAATCTAGGTAAATACTTAAAGTATTTTTTCCATGTAAATTAATAGAAAGTGTTCCCAGACTCCAAAAGTAACCTTTCAAATTATGCCAAGCAAGAATGTTTTACTTTTGAACTATAGGAAAAACCAATACCATTGGCCAGGGGAGAAAGAAGTCGATGTTGTTGCTTTAGATATGAAAGCAATCCAAATGCCTGGTAATTAACAACTGTGTGGAGGAGTAAGCACTATGAAGAGAGGAGAACTGATGGATGCTATTCCACAAACAAAGATAAGGGCAATTAGGAAAGAGCAGAGGAGGAAATCAGAGAAGATATTTTTTAAAATGCACAGCAATATAGGAATGGAACCAGAAGAACAAACTCTGGGTTGAGGAAGGAAGGAAGAAAGGAAGGAAAGAAGAAAGGAAGGATAAAAGGGAGAGTGGGTTTCAAGAAGAATGGAGAGTACTCATGCTGCACAGAAATGTCCTTGAGACTGAGAATGTATCCAGTAGACAGAGCATCAGATAAGACCCTCATGGCTTTTATCAATATCCATGATGTACCTAAGAAGCCAATAATTAAAAGTGAATAAGAGACAAAAGTAAAGCAAAGCTGCCACATTGGAGAAGAAATGGAACAGGAAGGGGTAGAGATAGAAACATTACTTTCTAAAATAAATCTATACTACTGCTTCAGCTATTAAAACTAAAGTTATTTTAGACAATTACATTGCTTTGAGTCTTTTGATGTAAGGCAACATATCTTTAGGCCCTAAACTCAATATTAATCTGCAATTTACTCTGAAAACACAGGACACTTCTCAATGCTCTGCAAATTTTACAATAGCCGGTGGTCAAATCTGTAAAATCCAACCTGCATATATATATAATAAACTAAAGCCTGTGTAAGAGCTCTAAAGGTACATGTGTATAGTGAAAATTCAAAACACATACCAGGAAATGTGGATGTATATTATTTAAAAATGTAGTCAGAAAAAAACGTAGTCAGGATCATTTCTGTCATTTCAACAAGCAGAGAGAGTTAACATGACATTAGTAAAAGACACAAATATAAAGCTAAAGAAAAGATAAAAGAGAATGGTATAAAGACTAGAAAATGTCTAGACATTCTTGGCTAACTAATGGAACCCCTTCCTGCAGCAAAGATATAAATAGTATCTATACCAGCTGATGGTACCTTCCCACCTAGTACACAGTTGGAATCTAGTTTCATACCAAAATGTCCACACAAAAGGCTGGTATGACCGGCAAGCACAAAAACTGTTCAAGCTTCTAACAAACACAAAAACCATTTTAGGTTTAATGGTCTTGACGTTCACTGAATGTAGGTCATTAGTAGATATAATGTGAAAGCTCAATAGCCCAGAGTCCAGAGAGAAAAATGAATATACAATATGCTGGATACTTGTCAGAGGAAATGCAAAAACTAATGTTTCAGCTGCTTGACTCTGAGTAATGGCACACCTTTGATGTATTCTAAACAACATGCAGTATTTAACTGCATCTAGCAAAGAAATATTCCAATATAAAGCTTAAAGACTAAAAAAAAAAATTCTTATCAGTTATTTTCAAAAATATAACAAGCAGACACAAAAGATGTCCTGATTATCTAATAGAAGGCAGTTTCTTTCAACTCCACTGGACATATGCTATAAGTAGGTACCATGACTATAATTGATTAAATTACTTTGAATCGCACGCGCGCACGCACACACACACACACACACATATAAAGCTAGATATTGTCTTCATGGATCTTCCTATTGTTAACTATATTTCATTTATAAAAGCTTACAGAACTGAATAATGCTGCCACAGGGGGTTAGAATCAAACAAGTCATTACTAGAATAGATTATGGGGATCACTTGAATTACGTCCCTGTTACGTTCCCACAACCAACTGATATTCTTCAGAGACAATAAAAGATTACGTGGGACTCTGCTGGAATTAACTAACTCTGCAACAGCTAGCTTGCAAGTTTGGGTACAGACATTTAATCCATAGACTCATCTTCAAAAGGGGGAAAAAAAAAAAAAACAAGCTATTATATAAGTACTCTAGTAGTCAAAAAGTTTCCAATCACTAATACTACTTGTTCTACTTGGTAAATGCTCAGAATTAAATACACATACACACACACACACACCTAGGAAAAGAATGCAAAATATTATTTTTAATTAAATAAGAAGAAAATGCTATTACCCTAGTCCACAGACAAAAGCAATAAATGGATAAAAGTGAATGGGAATAGCTGGAAGGAAAAGAACTTTAGCCAAGCTGACTAGAAACAAAACTCATTTGCCCTAACATGGATATAAAACTTTTTTTTCACTTTGTGTTTTCCCTTTCTGTCTGTTTCCTAAGTTCTACCAATAAGTGAGATCATTCCATATTTGTCCTTCTATTCCCTTCCTGCCATCTGTCTACTCTCATGTTACTCTAAAGATACAAAACCCTGGAAAGTAATATATCAACATTTTAAGATCAGCCCATAGTTAACCTATCATACCTGGAGCAAGAAGACAGAGGATCTGACTATTGTTCAGGAGATAGCATTTTCCAAAAGGAAATGAGATGGAATGAATGGAAAAGATTTGGATAAGAAAAAATGAAAAGAATCTGAGGTCAGTTATACTTTGTTTAGAGCAAATTCCTGGTGTGGATTATCTTGTTAATGCTCAAAATGGAGAAAAGATCTAATGCACATATGGACCACACCACAAAGGGCACAGAACTAATGGATAATTAAAACAAAAAAGAAAACCCAACAGAGGAGGAAGAGGAAGGAAGGGGGAGGTGAAGTCTTGGGACTCTGAAGCATGAGGTCTTGAGTTTTATTCTAGGCACTGCATATACCAGAGTGCTACTCTAGCATCTCCCTTAATCTTTCAATATACTTGTAATTCATGAAATAAATAAAATAAATATTTCTTCTCTTTTTAATTTTTTTTCTTTTTTTAAATAATAGTGATTTATATGACTACAAGTTAATAGGAGTGTACAGAAACACCATTCCCACCCCCAACAGACTGTGTCCCATCCCACCCCCCAACCCCCCCAGTGATGTTGAACATCCACCCTCACCCTCCAACCAGAGATTTTTACTTTGGTGCCCTACTATAAAATAAATCTTCAAGTAAAAAAAAAGAAAACACAGCTAAAAACTAAGCATTCAAAGCCTGAGCAGGCTTTGTGTTAAGAGAACTTAAGAAATTCTCCCCAAAATAGTCACACAGCAAATAAATTAAAATATATGCAAAAGAAATTAAAGATGAACTAACTAGATCATTTAAACTAAAAATAGTAATATACGCTGAAGAAATGTCTGATTTTGTAAATGGAAAATTCAGTAGGTTATATTTATCTAGACATGAAATTTAGAAATCTATGATTAAAATTTATAAAACCTAAAAACTGGTTTTTGAGTGATGGAGTTTGTACTTGCTAGACATTACATAAGGAAGTTTTTAAAAGACAGAAGACACAAGTATTATAGATGACTCTCCTACTAAAAGATAAAGACTCAGAGTCATGTTACAACTAAAAAATATAATCAGTGTCCAAGAAAAATATTAAAATTGGCAGAAAGTTAAATAGTAAAGAAATGTGCATTCAAGGCATAAGCTAGGCATGTACTACACATGTAACTTGTATTCATTTAGTCCTTATCAAAACTAAATAGAATAGGTTCCAGTATTATCCATGCTTGAAAAATAATGAGGCACAGAGAACTTCAGATACTTGCCTAAAATAGCCCTCTGCAACTTGGCTCTAGTACCCACACATTAAAACAACCACTCTAAATCAACTACCTTTAAAGTATTAAGAGCAGAACTGATCAAGCAAACCAAAACATATAAATTTGAGTATGACAATAACTTCAGTCACCGAAAGAAGAAAGATTGTAATTTCTCAATGATCAAGATACAATTTACAATCAACAAAAGAAAAATATCCAGTCCAAGAAAGCTCAGAAACTGGAAGGGCAGTTTTATAGTAGATGTTCAGAAAGCACTACGGATGGATGGATGGATGGATGGATGGACGGACGGACGGACGGATGGATGGATGGATGGATGGATGAGCTATAATAAGAAAGCAAAGATTAGACACTTTATAATGAACTGAAAATAATAATGAAACATCTCAAAATAGAAGGAAAGTACAAAAGGGAATAGTAGTAAAATGATGCAGTCAGTTTTGTTATTAAGAGAGTCAAAAAATTCTCAGTAAATGATTACAAAATTTCTAAGCAAATTTTGCAATTTATATGAAATTTCTTTCCTAAAAAAACTGTACCCAGCTAAATCTAGAAACATAGGAAAACACACACACACACACACACACACCTCACCTTAAATTTCACTTTCAAACTTCACTGTTAACTGCTAATAACCACCATGTGAGTGCTTTGAGATGAATCCACACCCATTCACTCTAAACAAGTTTCCATCAGATTTCAGATAACCGAATTGACAAAAACTCTTATCTATATACTCCCTCAGAAGCTCACCTCATGGGCAAATTGCAGGTCTTTTTCAAAGTGATTGGCATATGGACTGAAGCATGTATGCATTTTAAGCATTTAACAAGTATAAAATACCAGTCACTCTTTGTCACTAGGAATTTTTCTTTTTGTAGTTCACGGATATCACATGCAGTGATTCTATGATCCCTGAGCCCGCCTTTCCTTTTTTTAAGACAGACAGGAAGACATTATGTACCACAGCACCATCTGCTGAGCTTCCTCTGGTGCTGAAGTATTCTGATATGGTACTGAGACTTTAACCTAGAGCCCCAAGTGTGGCAAGGCACTCATTCCACCAGTTGAGTTATGTCTGGCCCTCACTAAAAAAATGTTTAAGCCCCACACTCTCAGTATTCTTTTCTATAAACTGTGTTTGTCATTATACAATGTTATATAACTTTTTTTTTTTTTAAAGAATGTGTATTTTGCTGTATGGCAGAGCTGACAGAAAAAAGTTACTGTGAAATACTAAAGTAGCTCACCTATGCAATACTGTAAGTCACAAATGCCTTTATATCAGGTATTTGTAGAAAGGTTCATTAACAGTAATAATGTATTAAACTACCAAAAAAAATTCTTTTAAAAATCTTTAAAAGGCTCAATCCCCTGCACCACAAAAAGCCAGAGCTGATCAGTGCTCTGATAAAAAAAAAAAAATCTTAAAGAATAAACATTTTATTCTTTAAGCATGCAGGAAATACCCCCCAACACTTCATCTGCACTATTCCAGTCTTTAGGTCCATGATTGTTCAACAATTTGTTTGGCTTTGTATATTAACTCTCTTTTCAGCCACCAGGTTCCAGATGCCAGCAAGATGCTGACCAGACTTCCCTGGACAGAGGACCCCATCAATGTGTACCAGAGCTCCACTTCCTCAGAGCCCCACCCTACTAGGGAAAGAGAGAGGCAGACTGGGAGTATGGATCGACCAGTCAACGCCCATGTTCAGTGGGGAAGCAGTTACAGAAGCCAGACCTTCCACCCTCTGCAACCCACAACGACCCTGGATCCATGCTCCCAGAGAGATAGAGAATGGAAGGCTATCAGGGGAGGGGATGGGATATGGAGATCCCGTTATGGGAATTGTGTGGAATTGTACCCCTCTTATTTTATGGTTTTGTTAATGTCTCCTTTCTTAAATTAAAAAAAAAGGCAACAAAAGGGAAAATAAATAAATAAAAAGAAATTTCATTTAAAATTAAAAAAAAAAAAGAATAAAAATTTTAGAGTCTCAACAAGATAATTCACGTAGGAAGGTGTCTACTTTCCCATGCATGTAGTCCAGTTTGGGGCCCTACCCCCACCAAACTGAGGAAAGCTTTGGTGCTGTGTCTTTCCTTCCCTACCTCTCTCTGTATCTCTGCCCTGTAGAAATTGGTCCGAAGTAGTGAAGTGTTAGAAATGACAACATATAAAAAAATACCTGTCTTTTAAGGATGGGAATGGTGTTTATGTACACTCCTAGCAAAATGTAGACATATAAATCAGTAGTTAATTAATATGAGAGGGGGAAATCAATTGTATGTCTCAAAGGTTCTCAAAAGACAAACTGAATCTTTTTAATAGATAGGCAACGTATTTGATATGCGGACTCTCTCAAAAGCCTAGACCAAGTAGATTAGAAGCTTCCAATAGCACAGCTATATACAAGATACTGGGTACTGTACAGCAAACCATAACAAAGGGACTTTTCAAAGTTAACCCAATTAACAAATAATGTGATGATAATATTAACTATTGATTGTCTTTTTGAAGCCTAAGACAGCAGGAACCTCACATCTTCACTATAGAGCCCCTACTTCCCCCAGTCCTGGCACCCATGGATAGGGCTCACTTTCCCGTATGCTTCTCCCAATCCATACCAAATAATATTGCATCCGTCGATCACAACCTAACCAAAGCAACGATTGCCATCTCAACATGCTTCACCTCAGAGTGTATCCAGAGACTTCACGTGTGGAATGACAACCCTTCAGCTTCATTACTCGGGTGAGACCTTTCCTTTTATAGTACACTCTAATTTCATCTCAGGTAGTTCACTTTCTAACAAAGTCCCATAACCTAGACATACACCAGTTTCTGTGAGAGAGAGCGTATGCGCACACGTATCCATAAACTACTGCAAAATATATACCTGAAAGCAGGATTACACTAGAGTTTGCAGTGAGTACCTCCCCAACACTTCCTCTCCACTATTCCAATCTTGGGATCCATGTTTGCTCAACAAATTGTTTGGCTTTGTATGTTAACTCTCTTTTCAATCACCAGGTTCCAGATGCCACCAGGATGCTGGCTAGGCTTCCCTGGATTGAAGACCCCACCAATGTGTCCTGGAGCTCAGCTTCCCCAGAGACACACCTTACTAGGGAAAGAGAGAGGCAGACTGGGAGTATGGACCGACCAGTCAACGCCCATGTTCAGCGGGGAAGCAATTACAGAAGCCAGACCCTCTACCTTCTGCAACCCTCAATGACCCTGGGTCCATGCTCCCAGAGGGCTAGAGAATGGGAAGGCTATCATGGGAGAGGGTGGGTTATGGGGATTGGGTGGTGGGAATTGTGTGGAGTTGTACCCCTCCTACCTTATGCTTTTGTTCACTAATCCTTTCTTAAATTAAAAATTTAAATTAAAAAAAAAAAAGAATTATTAAATTATTATAATTAATGTATAATCTAATGTAATGTAATCTGAAGTATAATGAGAAAATAACTGGAAAATAAAATTAAATTCCAAACTACTTCAGTCAAAGTGAAAACATGAGTACAATTAGAGAATATTTAGGAAAATTAAAATTAAAAAATGGATATATATATATATATATATATATATATATATATATATATATATATATATATCTGAGAGCAAGTTGAAATAGTGCTGGGGAAAGAAAACGCACAGAAACATGCTCCCTATTAAAATAAATGAACAACCTTATTTAGCACTGGAGAAAGCAAATAGGAGTTGCTAATATAATCATAAAAAGAAGGTCAAGAATAGAAAATGAGTAAGCTTTAGTCAATCTAATCAAGATAAAGGTAAAATCAGATTTCCAAATCCTAAGAGAGTAAAATAAAAGCTACACATAAAGAATCTTCTTCCTTTATTATTTTCCCTCTCACTGGGATTTCACCACTTGAAGACAACTTTTTTTTTAATTTATTCCCTTTTGTTGTCCTTGTTTTATTGAAGACGACTTTTTAAGAGAGAGAGAAAGAGGAAAAGATACTGGAGCACTGAAGTTTCCTTCAGTGAGGTTCAAATCTGAATGGTGCACATGGCAAAGCAGGGGCATTATCCAAATGAGCTATTCTGCCAGTCCTGCTATAGTCTTAGAAAGTGAACAATGTGTGGAAAATATAAGATAACTTTTAAAGAAAATATGAAGTAATATTTGAGTCAGTATTGTAAGACCTAATCAGGCAAATACTATTAATGGTAAAAGTTAGTAAAGCCAGAGGTGGCGGCTCAGTGGGAGAGGACATGCTTTGTATTGTGTTCAAGGCCAGGGTTTGCTCCCAAGCATCATACCATAATACAGTAATAATAATAATAAGCAAATATGGTAAGTGGTAAAGAGGTACCCAGATTCCCACTCTTTCTTACAAACCACTAAAAAAAAAAAAAATCTGCCAAAGAATTAATGTAAGGCAAGCAGCAGCCCCACAATTTATTTATTCTTGTACATTAAAGGTCTTAATTTTTAAAGGTTAAAAGTTGGTAGGTAGCTTCATCTCAACTTGAAATTCTATTTGGCTGTGCTTGTGTACAAAAGCAATGCAATGCCAATCTAAATAAGCTGACATTTAAAATTTGAAAGTCAAGATACTGTACAAAACATTCTGGAGTTTCAGTTTGTCTTGAATAACTGGAGGATTACTCCAATGACTCTGTCACAAGGTTACACATGATGGAAATAAAATTAAAAAGTGGCTGATCCCTTTGAATTCAGCTATTACTTTTCCAGTTGTTGCTTTCCCCAAGCATCTACTGTGTTCAGTTATGGCCACTCCCTGACCAGTCATTTAAGCATGCTATTGGGGAACAAAAAAAAAAGTTCCAGAATATGATGATGGAAAACCAACCCTCTGCATATTATTTTTAAATCTATATGTCCATCTCCATCAAAACCCTTTTTGATATGCTAGGAAGAATTTAACAAATTAATTCTAATACTCTGAGAAAATTAAGTGCTCACTCATTACAATAACTTCCCAATGAAGAAAGGCAGTACAGATTTAAACTGTCAACAAATAAAGTGCTAGGAGGTTGCAATCATCCAAACTGAAAGTGCATGAAAGAAATCAGAAAGCCCAGAAATCAACGGATATTTAAATGCAACAAAGATGATATTTCAAAGTAGTAGAAAAAGATGAGCATATAAACCCCAGGGAAGCAGAACAGCAAATTAAGTCTGTTGGGCTGGACTAGATGAGATAACAGTACGGTATGCTCCAACAAGCAGACCCTGGGTGACAGGATCCTTATCTTTAAAATAAGGATAATCACTCTATCTACTTCAAAGGATTGTTGAGAGGATTATCAGTCAGCATTTCTCAAGTACTTAGAACATGAACCTATACATAAATGCTACATGTGATATTAAAAAAAAGAAGAAATTCATGCTAAGATAATCCTTAAATTCCTAAGAGATGTGGTGAACAGGACTTTTCTCCATCATACCACATGAATAGAATACATTTCAGAGTGTATACACAGTGAATAGCAAAAAATTAAACTAGGGAAAGAAGGACTAACTTCTAGGTTAAAGAAGACTTCCAAAAAAAATTTATTAGTAATTGAAGAATGGTTTACAAGATTATAAAATTGCAGTGGTATAGTTCCACGTGATACCCACCACAAAGTGCTGTACCTCTTTTTAAATGACACCAAAGTCAGTATTGGGAGTACATAACAGATTTGACTACATAGAAAATTTAAAGTCTATATGTCAAACACTAAAAGGAGAAATAAAAACCCAAGGAAAAATTATAGTTCTGTATATGCCTATATATATATATAAATATTCTTGAAAATCAGTATGAAGGACATGATCAAGCAATTTTTTTTTAGAAAAATATACATTGGCATGAGTCAAAACTGTAAATTAAAACTCTTGAACCACTAAACTATGTTGTTCGCCAGTAGAGAGAAAAATAGTGAATTTCTATGTATGTGAGACTAAAGAGTACACTGAGAACCTTGCCGAGGACCACTGTGATTCTACGCTTTTAAAAAGGCATTAAAATGTTAAGCTTTTATGGCCCAGGAACTCTAGTTCTAGGACAAAGCTGAAACCTGGTTTTCAAAAGAAAAGCTTCAAGTGACATTTTTCAAAAACGAACCAGAATACCAGGGGGGTGGGGGAGGGTGATATGAAGAAACCTATATAAAAAGTATCTTAATCTTCAGATATAAAAATAATTATTTTAACCTAAAAACATTTATTCACTGTAGAATTAACGTTTATAATTATCAAAAGTTCAATAAATTTTTTAAACAAACCTTTTAACAGTATTCCTCTTCTGAGCATCTATAGTGTCCCACCACTTTGAAAGGTAAGAGATCTCTGACCATATGAATTTCCTCCGTGAGTCTTCTTTCAGCTTGACGACCATGTTATTAAAAATATGCTGAGTTTTCTCTCTAAAGTACTCATCAAAAGTCTTCAACCAGCCTAAATCAAGACACAAATATACCACAAACATCTGATTCATATGACCAATTTAAACTCAGAGACTGTATATTGCATTATCTCTGGCTTCATTTATATTAAGACATACTGAAAATTCTTTCAATTAATGAATTCTACTTGGATGGATATGAGACAAAGTCATTAAGATGATAAAAAATACTCAGAAAGCTGCACAGCTCCAGAGAGAAAAGCAAAATATATTTAGCATTTACACTTTACAATTATAGTGTCCAATTTAATTGTTCATAATTGCTCTCTAATTTAAGAGATGTTTTAGTTTTAAGTTTAGTTTTAAAAAGAACAATTTTAACAATGTTAACAATACTTTTATAACACGGGATACATTTTTAAAACTCATTCCACATCTAAAATTCCCTACAGATTTGGTGTTGGGTAAGGGTCGCTAGTATATATTTTGGGGAGATGTTAAACTGAACCCCAAGACAACAGCTGACTTCATTCCTCCAATAATAAATAAATGAATAAATAGATAATTAAGTTAAAATATCACATTTTAAAGGTAGAAGCTAGCAGCGGGCACTTTATTCAATAGTAGGGCATAAGAATGAGGCCACGGCTTCTACTCTAGTACTATATATACCACAGTAGGACTCTGAGCTCCTGTCTTCTTTCTCTCTCTCTGTCATTCCTCTCACAAGTATACAAATAAATAAATAAATAAAAATTTAAGGTAGTACTACTGAGGTCTAAACTTCATGTTAGAGATATAATCTCTTCAAACTTATAACTGGTCAAGGATTTCTTTTGGAAAAATTTAAATATTTTTTTAATTTTTAATTTTGGATAGAGACAGAGAAATTGAGAAAGAGGTGGGTGAGACAGAGAGGGAGAGACACCTGAAGCACTGATTCATCACTCATGAAGCTTTGTCCATGCAGATGAGGACCAGAGGCTTGAACCTGAGTGCACTGTAATATGTGCACTCAGACAGGTGCAATTCCATTTGGCAGTCCTCGAAAGTAAATCTTGTCACGACTATTTCAAGTTAAATTTTCACCTCAATTATTTAATAATTCTATCTAATTATAAAAATAAATAAAAATTTCCCAACTAAGTTAAGGAAAATCACAAGTACAAACTATATCTAAAAGACTATCACAATGCGTAGCTATAGCACTAACTTGAATATTGCTAAGTAAAATTCTGCCCAACATAGGAATTCCTTCCCCAAGGTTACTAATACCATTCTGGAACCACAAACTGAAACTAAGGAAGCAACAAATGTGTACATACCTAGATTTTTTTTTTAAAGATAAACCAGTTCTCTGATTTTTCCCACTACTTATGTAAAATATGATCTAAAGGTATTTATAATTTGTCCATAAGAGAATATTTTTAACAGGACTTGTAGGTTCAAACATTTGACAGAGTACAAAGCAATATGACAAATAGATGAGGCAAAAATGTATACACCCATCAATTCTACCCACGGTAGGCAGGTAAAAAACACCCTCAGAAAAATAACCTCTTAGCTAAGATATCTTAGAAGGGAGCTTGTGCACTGAGATTGAATTACCGCTTTATTTTCACGAATTTAATTGTGGGAGAACTAAAATACAAATGGTCCAACAAGCTATTTCTGTATTTATCTACAATCAAGTTAATATACAATGGATGCTACAATTGAAGGGAAAACATTAAAAACCTGCTAGCTGAGAAAATAATGCAACCAACAATACTGTGGCAATGCAAATATGAGATTCTGCAAAGGGTATTTAGTATCTCCTGTTTTGTATTTCTTCCTTTTGTTTCAACTACAGTAATTCATACAATGATTACTTATGGAGCCCATGCCACATGAATGGTATAACGTTATAAGCCAGGTAGGAATACAGCAGAAGGCATTCTTTATAGGAATTTCTTAATCAAACACTTTTAAACTTATTTGTCAACAAAGATTACCACCTAAATTGTGTAGCTTTATCCTATTTACTGTACCTATAGAAAACTCAAGAGATATGATTAGTGGTTTGCAAAGAATCCCATGTTGCTTCAAAAATGTACAAAACTTCAGGGCACTGAACCATGACTGACATCCGAATTGCAGGTACACATAAATCTCCAACCAACCATAAGCAAGGATGACCTAACTAAAACACCCATGAGATTTCAAAAGAAGAAAGTGCTCTCAGGCTTCAGTCCAAAATAAATAAATAAATAAAGCACTTTCTAAAATGTAGCTGCTACTAGATTTTCATCAGACATAATTATTACCAACAGTCTTCTGCCCCTTTTCTAACCTTTGCAAGACAACCAGGTAAAAAGAACTTTATTTTTCTTTTAAAATATATTATGAACATTTCACTTTGAAATATACATATTTTGCTTAAAGCATTTAAATAATCATCTCCATGTTTTAAACAGGTTACCCAAAGACTCAAGTTTACATAGAACTCATTACATGTCCCTTTTATTTTTTTATTATTTTTTTAAAAGATTTTATTTATGTATTAATGAGAAAGGTAGGAGAGAGAGAGAGGAAGAACCAGACATCACTCTGGCATATGTGCTGCCGGGGATTGAACTCAAGATCTCATGCTTGAGAGTCTAGTGCCTTAGCCACTGCCCCACCTCCCGGACCACTTTATTATTTTTTAATATTTATTTATTCTCTTTTGTTGCCCTTGTTTTATTGTTGTAGTTATTGTTGTTGTTGTTGTTGTATAGGACAGAGAGAAATGGAGAGAGGAGGGGAAGACAGAGAAGGGGAGAGAAAGACCTGCAAACCTGCTTCACCACTTATGAAGCGACTCCCCTGCAGGTGGGGAGCAGGGGGCTTCAACTGGAATCCTTATGCCGGCCCTTGCACTTTTGCACCATGTGCACTTAACCTGCTGCACTACCGTCCGATTCCCATATGTGCCTTTTATACGCTAAGTTGTATCCACTGAAAATTCATACAATGTGCCTTTATATGCTGAGTTGTGACCACTGAAAATTCATACATATCTTTAACCTATCTCCCAGTACCTCAGACAGTGGCTGTATTAAGAGAAAGGTCCTTCACCCATGAGATAGGGCACATGTGCACATGTATCCATAAGTTGGCAGTGAGATATATACCTTAAAGTAAAAGTGCACAAAACTGTACAGTGACTCAATATGTGCAGCAAGTAGAAAAACTTAAAAAAGACACTTTTTTTATTAGGTACTATAAAGTACATAATCAAACAGTTTCTACTTAGACCTAAACACCCTCCTCACCTACTTCCTATTTCACTTCCCTCAATCACTAAGTCCAACCCTGTCAGATAAAGTAAGACTACAAAAGCTGAATAAGGGCAAGAGACCAGCACACTTTAATGCTGGCTCTTTTGGTTACTACCAGGCTATCCCATCATCCAGGGCCCTCGTCAGAGAATCTTTGGATTCTCATATAGAACTCTAACAGATCCTTCTCTCCACTATCACTGCTCATCTCCATCAAGAACAACTCATAATTCCACTTGTGGTCCTCTACAAGACATTGCCCTCAATGTAAAACAACAGTGGTGGAAACTGCTACACTCCCTGAAGGGAGGCTGAGACAATATATCCTGCTATTTGAGGGTCCTGAAATGAGTGCAGCCTAGAATGTTCCTAGCTATGACCATGGAATGAGAGCTCAGACTGATAGGGATGCAGAGATGCAGAGGTTACACAGACTCCTGTGCTAAAGATGAACAGACATGGGGCCGAAGTCAGATCAATGAGGTTTACAGTTAATCGTATTTATATACTTTCCCCAAATTTGGGAGTTTCTCTATGCCCTTATCCAGATTACTAGTCCTATCCTCAACTCTGACACCATCTTCCCAAACAATACTCCTAGTCCACCTGCGTGTTAACTGTTGGGCTCAGTCAAAAATTAGTAAAGTCATGGGCCCCTTGGAATATACGTAAAATAGACTTCCTAGGTCCTTCTAACATGAAGATTTCAAATTTCACCACTATATTCTTACCTTTACATTCCTGATTATTAAACAATTTGTTCTTTTTATATCTTAATGCTTTTCTGCCACCAAGCTGCAGGTGCTACTATGACGCCAACCTGACTTCCCTAGGGAAAACAACCTCACCACTGTGTCCTAGAACCCCACTTTCCCAGAGCCCTACCCACTAGGAAAAGATAGAAAGAGGCTGGGGGTATGGATCAACCTGTCAATGCCCAGGTCCAGTGGAGAAGCAATTACAGAAGCCAGAATTCCCACCTTCTGCACCCCATAAGGAATTTTGGTCTATTCTCCCAGAGGAGTAAAGAATATGGTAAGCTTCCAGTGAAGTGGATGGGAGAGGAAACTCTGATGCTGGTGGGAACTGTATGGAATTACACCTCTGTTATGTTACAATCTTGTTAAGCATCATCAAATCACTAATATAAAACTGAGAGAGAGAGAGAGAGAGAGAGAGAGAGAGAGAGAGAGAGAAAGGGTCTTCAAAAATACAATGAAGCCCAGTGATGGCACACCTGGTTTAGTGCACACATTACAAAAATGTAGTAAAAATCAAATGAGGTCATATAAGTAGACACTATCCAATGTCTGTCTCTCTTCTCTCACTCCCTCTCTCTCCCCTTTATTAGTGATTTAATAGATTTTTACGAAATTGTAAGATTTCACAATTATAATTAAACAGCCATACAAAGATAGCATAAGTCACCATACCTTCAACTAAAGTTCTATGCCCACCCCATAACCACCATAGTTCTTATTGTCAAGAGACAGTTTACTGTTTTGCTTTTTATAAGTTCATTTGATTAAGTCATCTATATTCCATATAACCAAAAGCTCAACAGTATTTGTTCATCTTTGTACTTATTTCACTTAGTATAATCAGCTCCAAGTCCATCAATTTTGATTCAAATGACACAATCTCATTTTTTTTAATTGCAGAATAGTGTCTCATTACATATATACCCTACACCTTCTTTATCCAGCCGCTTGTCATTAGACATTTACGTTGAGTCCATATTTTGGGTACAGCACAGGGGTGCAAATGTCCTTTTGAATTAGCTTTTCCATGCCACTTGGATATATACCTAGGGATGGTGGTGGCAAGGATGGAGAGAGAAAAGAACCCTGATACATCACTGGTGAGAATGCAAACTGGTATAGCCCCTGTGTAAAACAGTATAGAGAGCCCTAATACAAATAAAAATAGGGCAATTTTATGATTAAGTAGTACCACTCCAATTTTAATTTTTTAAGTCTGATCAGTTCTCATTGTAGCTGCCAACGTGCAAAATGGTTTCATTTTTTTCACAGACTTGCCAACACGTGTTATCTTTAACTTTTTAATAATGTCATACTAAATGAAGTATGGTGGTCATTTTCAATTATCTGATAAATAGTGATACTGACATTTTTCAATACCTTATTGACCATATGTATGTAATTTCTGGAGAATGAGATACACAATAGAAGACCGAATGAAAACTCTGGAAAACATTTACAAAGCAAGATAAGAATGCCTCAGAAAAAAAAAAGTTATTACTGACATATTGAATTTGAACTACTGACCTCCAAAACTGTGAGAAAATCAATGTGGGTTATTTACATCTGTGATAAATTTTCATGGTAACACAAGCAAGCTAATAAAACCCTAACAGGGTAAAAAAAAAAGTGTTATTACCGTTCAAAATATAATGATGACAATATGGGAAAGTTGATTTTATCAAGCATCACTGCAATATCTTATATATACCTACCACAAGACTTAGCTGAAGTCAAAAGTAAATAATAACTACTGCTATAAGTATCGTGCATGTGTCTGTATACACTCAGTAAGGGCAATCTGCTGATAAATTAAGTGGCACTATAAGAATTAATGTCTTTATTTCATCACATGTTCTACCTAAATTTTATCAAAAGTGACAGCTAATACAAAAAAGTAAAAAAGGGGGTTGGGTGGTAGCACAGCAGGTTAAGCACACATGGTGCGAAACGCAAGGACAAGCATAAGGATCCCGGTTAAAACCCCCAGCTCCCCACCTGCACGGGGGGGGGGGGGGGGTCACCTCACAAGCAGTGAAGCAGGTCTGCAGGTATCTTTCTCTCCCCTCTCAGCCTTCCCCTCCTCTCTCCATTTCTCTCTGTCCTATCCAACAACAAGGATATCATCAATAACAACAATAATAACTACAACAATGATTAAAAAAAAAGAACAAGGGCAACAAAAGGGAAAAAATGGCCTCCAGGAGCAGTAGATTCGTATTGCAGGCACTGAGTCCCAGCAATAACCCTGGTGGGAAAAGAAAAAAAAGAAAAAAAGAAAAAGCTGTTAACTAAATTGAAAAACTATGGAGGACTGCTGGGAGGCACTGCTATGGAGGAAGAGTTTAAATCATCTCTCGCCCCAAAAAAAAAAGAAATAAATGCAACAAGAGACTCAACTGAACTCATAATCAACAGCTGAAAGATCTGCAGCATCAGGTGCGTGCTGGCCTGTAGTTGGGGCAAAAAGGGGCAAGAGTTAAAAGAACAACACAATCAAATCAGAGCTCTGGGGGCAGGGCACTGAGCTGTATCATCTTGGCTATTTCACTTTAAGCACAGCAAGCAGTGAGGGTAGTTTCTAGTGCCCAAAGAAAAGAGAATGGAGCTTAAAACCTCTCAATCTTGACCAAGGTGGGGTGGGGTGTTAGCCTTACCGAATTTAAAGCAAAGACACAACAAAAAACAGAGAGCATTTGCCACCACAAGACAGCCCAAAGCAACCTCCCAACCACACACTCCAGGGATCACACAAACAAGAGAAGCCTGGAGATCACAATAGCACCACCTTCTGGCCAGCGATAACCAGCACACTAAATGTACAAGCAGAGAAACAGAACTAAACAGCTAACCATGCCATATCAGTCAGAGGAACTCCAAGGAATCACAGATTTAGAGAAACTATCAGAGATGGACTACAGAAAGATCCATATAAGAACTCTCTAAGAATCTAAGCAAGACTTGAAAGAGCATTTTACTATGGAATTAAAACATAACAGAAGAACTCAGAACAGTTTGCTAAGAAACTTCAAAGCTTGAAAGAAGAACTTCAATCAGAACTCACTAAGCAGTTAGGAAGCATGAAATAAAAATTTAAAACAGAAATCCAGGGAGTAAAAGACACTCTGACTGGAATTCACACTCAGGAAGAAGGCTTAGGAAGTAAACTCACACATGAAGAAGAAATAATTTCCAATCTAGAAGATATCATTAGTCCACTTTTTCAATATAAAGATGAAGGAGAGGAAAGGTTCATTAAGACTGAAGTGACTCTCTGTGAAATTGGAGACACCATCAAAACATTGAATATAAGAATGATAGGTATATGTGAGGGGTAAACAAGGCCAAAATCCATTTTCAGAGCAATTTTAGCTGAGAACTTTCCTCAGTTAGGAAGCCTTCAGAACATTCTCATTCAAGAGGCAGAGCACTCACCCAGATTTATAAATACAAAAAGACTGACACCAGGGCACATTATTATAAAACTATCAAAACTCAATGACAGCCCCTGGCTCCCCACCTGCAGGGTGATCACTTCATAGGTGGTGATGCAGGTCTGTAGGTGTCTATCTTTCTCTCCTCTTCTCTGTCTTCCCCTACTCTCACCAGTTCTCTCTGTCCTATCCAGCAACAACAACATCAGTAATAATAACCACAACAATGAAAAAAACAAGGGCAAGAAAAAGGAAAATAAATAAATAAAATATTTTTTTA
The DNA here is from genome assembly GCF_950295315.1 of Erinaceus europaeus. Taxonomy (NCBI): domain Eukaryota; kingdom Metazoa; phylum Chordata; class Mammalia; order Eulipotyphla; family Erinaceidae; genus Erinaceus; species Erinaceus europaeus. The sequence continues at coordinate 33,730,268 of NC_080172.1, read as the reverse complement.
AGTTTCAAAAAAAAAAAAAACTCAATGACAAGGAAGTAAGTTTGCAGGATGCTAGGGAAAGAAGTTACATACAAAGAAAGGCAGAGATATCAGGCTTTCAATATATTTCTTTTCACAAACCCTAGAGGGTTTGAAATAGTAGGATGACATTCAGAGTTCTAAAGGAGAGGGAATTCTAGCCACCAACCTTGTATCTTGCAAAATTATCCCTCAATGAGAATGGGAAAGCTATCATGGGAGGGGGTGGGTTATGGAGATTGGGTGGTGGGAACTGTGTGGAGTTGCACCCCTCCTACCTTATGTTTTTGTTCATTAATCCTTTCTTAAATAAAAAATTTAAAAAAAATTATCCCTCAAATATGAGGGTGAAATAAAGGTTTTCTCAAATATTCAAAAATTAAAGGAAGGGCAGGGGTAGATAGTATAATGGTTATGCAAACAGACTCTCATGCCTGAGGCTCCAAAGTCTCAGGTTCAATCCCCTGCAACACAATAAGCCAGAGCTGAGCAGCGCTCTGGTTAAAAAAATTAATTAATTAATTAAAAAAAAAAACTAAAGGAATTTGCCACAATCAACCCCACCTTACAAGAACTACTGAACAGAGTCTTACAAGATAGAAGGCAAAGAAATACATGTACTAAGTGGAATGAACAGCAGTAGACTAGAGCTAAAAACACAATAAAAATAGGAAAGGACAAGCAAATAGGGGAGGGAATTAAAGGACAAAGCAGTTCTATCAACTGTTTGCTAATCAAGATCAACTTAAAAAATACTTTTTTTGATAGACAATGCTAGTTATTACACTTATAGTAATCACAAAACAAAGCAGGGAGCAGAAATTTATAGAAAGTACAAAAAAATTTAGTGAGGAACTCACCACAGAAACTCATCTACACAAAAGGACAATAGAAACTAATGAGCAAAGAAGCAATAATTAAAAAAAAACTGTAAACAAAAATCAGAATGGGTGTAAGTAAACCACAAATATCAATAATTATCCTAAAGATGAACCTGTCAAAAGAGAGTAGCCAAATGGATTAAAGAACAGGAGCCACCCATTATATGTCTTCAGGAAATGCACATCCAAAGAAAAGACAAATAGAAACTTAATATAAGAGGCTAGAGCAAGACACTCCTAAGCTCACAAAAAAGGGGAGGGACAGCTAGTCTATTTACTGATAAAATAGACTTTCAGATAAAGGAAGTAATCAGAGACAGAGAGGAACGCTACATAATGGATTAATGGATTAGCCCATTAAAGAGTTAATAAAAAAAAAAGAAATATAACCATCATAAATATATACACTCCAAACTCAGGTGTACCCAGATATATAAAACAAACACATAAGAATATAAGGGAGAACAATGACAGCAATATAATAACAGATTTTATTTTATTTTTATTTTTTAAATTTATTTTTTATTTTCCCTTTTGTTGCCCTTGTTTTTTATTGTTATAGTTATTACTGCTGTTTTTGTTGTCATCACTGTTGGATAGGACAGAGAGAAATGGAGAGAGGAGGGGAAGACAGAGAGGGGGAGAAAAAGTTCTGAATATATCTATTACATCCATTTTATCTATGGTTTTATTTAAGCTAGCTATTTCTCTATTGATTTTTTTTTTCTTGTCCAGATGTTCTCTCTTGTGAGTGGCATGTTAAAATCTATTATTGGGAGTTGGGCGGTAGTGCAGTGGGTTAAGTGCACATGGCGTGAAGCGCAAGGACCTGTGTAAGTATCCGGGTTAAAGCCCCTGGCTCCCCACCTGCAGGGGAGTTGCTTCACAAGCGGTGAAGCAGGTCTGTAGGTGTCTATCTTTCTCTCTCCATTTCTCTCTGTCCTATCCAACAGTGATGACAACAACAACAGCAATAATAACTACAGCAATAAAAAAACAAGGGCAACAAAAGGGAAAATAAATAATAAATAAATTAAGTTTCTATTTGTCTTTTCTTTGATGTGCATTTCCTGAAGACATATAATGGGTGGCTCCTGTTCTTTAATCCATTTGGCTACTCTCTTTTGACAGGTGAATTGAGGCCATTCATCTTTAGGATAATTATTGATATATGTGGTTTACGAACATCCATTCTGATTTTTGTTTACAGTTTTTTTTTTAATTATTGCACATTACACTTCAGATAAGCTGTTGATATCAAACTATGGTGACCTCAACCAAACTACTACTAGTGCTACCATCCCACATTACGCTGCCATTAAATTCTTATGGTGGACTGCATCCAGAGATCTGGAGCCTGAGAAGTCAACCTCAAAACTCTTCAAACCTCAGTAGTTAATCGATATGAGAGGGGGAAAATTAATTGTATGTCTCCAAGTTTTTCAAAACACAAACTGAATCTTTTTAATATATAGGCTGTGTATTTGATATGCGGACTCTCTCAAAAGCCTAGACCAAGTAGATTAGAAGCATCCAATAGCACAGCTATATACAAGATACTGGATACTGTACAGCAAACCATAACAAAAGGACTTTTCAAAGTTAACCCAATTAACAAATAATGTGATGATAACATTAACTATCAATTGTCTTTTTGAACCCTAAGATAGCAGGAACCTCACATCTCCACTATAGAGCCCCTACTTCCCCCAGTCCTAGAACCCTTGGATAGGGCCCACTTTCCCGTATGCCTCTCCCAATCCATATCAAATAATATTGCATCCGCCGATCACAACCTAACCAACGCAACGATTGCCACCTCAACATGCTTCACCTCAGACTTCACGTGTGGAATGACAACCCTTAAGCTTCATTACTCGGGTGAGACCTTTCCTTTCATAGTATTCTCTAATTCCATCCCAGGTGGTTCACTTTCTAACAAAGTCCCAAAACCTAGATATACACCAGTTTCTGTGAGAGAGAGCATATGTTCACACATATCCGTAAACTACTGCAAAATATATACCTGAAAGCAGAAGTACACTAGAGTTTGCAGTGAGTGCCTCCCTAACACTTCCTCTCCACTATTCCAAGCTTTGGGCCCATGATTGCTCAACAATTTGTTTGGCCTCGTATGCTAACTCTCTTTTCAATCACCAGGTTCCAGATGCCACCAGGATGCTGGCCAGGCTTCCCTGGATTGAAGACCCCACCCATGTGTCCTGGAGCTCAGCTTCCCCAGAGACACACGCTACTAGGGAAAGAGAGAGGCAGACTGGGAGCATTGACCGACCAGTCAACGCCCATGTTCAGCGGGGAAGCAATTACAGAAGCCAGACCTTCTACCTTCTGCAACCCTCAATGACCCTGGGTCCATGCTCCCAGAGGGATAGAGAATGGGAAAACTATCAGGGGAGGGGGGGGGGTATGGAGATTGGGTGGTGGGAATTGTGTGGAGTTGTACCCCACCTACCTTATGGTTTTGTTAATTAATCCTTTCTTAAATAAAAAATTAAAAAAAAATCTCTTCAAACCTGGTGAGACCTTTCCTATCACATGAGACAACCTATATCCATACTTCAGATGGTACATCATCTAACAAAGTTACAGATACTAGGTATGGGGTAGCATTTAGGGCACTGGGTACAGGTGTACATATAGCTATAAGCTAGGGCAACTATATAACTCAAAGTAATAGTATTCAACAGTTCTTGATAATTAGGCTTAGACATAATAAGTTTGAAATCCTAGTTATAGTGCCTAAAGAAGGCATCACAAATTCTCTAAATGATTAGACAGTCCAAATTAGCTTAGCTTAGCAATCTAAAAGAAAGGCCCAAAGAATACAGATCCTAAAAAACTAATTCTAGTTGGGCTGAACAAATGGCACTCAATGCTTAAATAACTGGGAGAAAGTCTAAGGTCAACAGACAAAGAGAAGACTACAAAAGTTGGATAAGGGCAAGAGACTGGCTCACTTAGTAATGGCCCTTTTGGTCAGTATCACAACACCTCCCTCATCATCTGGGGCCCTAGTCAGAGAATCCTTGGATTCCCACACAAATATGATGGGCCTAGACCTCTAAAGGATCCCTCTTGCACCACCACTGGTCACTTCTAACAGGATGCAGTCACAAGTCCTTTTGTGGGCCCTTTCAGGACCTTGCTCTCACCATAGAGCAGCTATGGTAGGGACTGCCCCAGTCTCTGAAAAGAGGATGGCGTACCCTGCCCTGCAACTTGAGGAAGATTGAACCTCAAATGAGTGCAGCCTGCATTGTTCCCAGTTGTGACCATGAGGAGCAAGCTCAGACCAATAGAGACTTAGAGGTTACATGGGCTCTGGTGCTAAATATATATATATATATACCCCTGGATCAGATTGATGGAGGTAAATAGTTTATTCTATCCACAGGATATTTTCAAGAATGGGAGCTACTTTCTCTAATTCACCTCTCTAGCCCTTTTCTCTACTTTCACACCATTTTCCGAGACAATGTTTTTTATCCACCTTCATGCTAGCTATCAAACTTATGCAAAACCTACCATACTCACAGGCCCCTAGAAACATGCCTAAAATGGACTCCCTAGCTTTCTTCCACCCTGCGATCCCTAATTTCATCTGCTCTGTTCCAACTTTTTGGTTCCTATTCATTAACTATTTGTCTCACTTTATATCCTGCCACCTTCCAGACACCAACTTGCAGACGCTACCATGATTCCATTCCTGACTTCTCTGGGCTGACAATCTCACCAATGTGTCCTAGAACCTCACCTCTCAAGAGTCCTACTCAAGTAGGGAAAGACAGAAACAGGCTGGGAGTATCGATCAACCTGCCCACACCCAAATCCAGTGAAGAAGCAATTACAGAAGCCAGAACCCCTAATTTCTGCACCCCAAAAACAACTTTGGTCCATACTCCCAGTGGGGAGGGGGGGGGTGATAGAAGGATCAGGATAAAAGGCCTCTGAACTGGTTTCAGAGAGAGAGGAGACAAAAAGGGGAGAGATACTTGGATGTAGTAATAGGGTTATGTGTGGCTTGGAGGGGAAGAAGGGATTGGACCTGGAAGAAAAATGGAGCAATTATGTACAAATGGAGACAGTTGTAGAGATGACAGTTAATCCATGTCTGCAACCTTGGGAGAACTTAGGTGGTCTGCATGGAGGGACTTGGGATTCAGGACTCTGATGGTGGTAACAGTGTGGAATTATACCCCTGTTGACATGTAATTTTGTAAATCAATATTGAATCACAAATAAAAAATTTTTTAAAACTATGAATAGTGGATGAGCTCCAAAACTAAGTTAGTAATAAAAGTATTAAAGAACAAACAAATTTAGAAGAAAATAGCCTTTTGTTGATTAGTAAGCAAGGTGCAATTACTTCAGCAGTTATGAATTAAAACCGCTTCAAAGAATAGTTTATCACAGAAGTGTTCAGAGTGACTGATTAATCCACTTTGCCGTCAACACTTCATTTGCCCTTCAACAATCATGCAGAAACTATGTCAAAGATATTTACTTGAGCCAAAATACAAGCTCGGAGATGTCAACTTCAAAGCCTTCCATAAAATTCATCTATAAGAGATACTAATATCACTAGAATATAGCACAATGAAGAATGAACTAAAAAATAGCCTCTTGCAGCTTTCAATATTGAGTAATATAACAGTAAATTAGCTTTTATTGCTCTTATACAACAGAGTAATCAAAATATTCTCTTTTACACTGAATTGGCTCTTTCTGTTCCTAAATTACTATAAAATTACAACTGTATATTAACATGAGACCAATCAAAGAGGTAGTATTTCATAATAAAAAATTATATGGGATGAATTTCTGTGGCATAAAATTATATTCCTATCTCTAGATTTAATAATCTTAGGACATTGAGCTACAAACTGATTTATTTAAGTGGTCAATTCACAGCCTTTGTCTTAACTTTAAATACACTTGGAAATTGAACTAGGGCTAGAAAAGCATTCAGGATACCTTTTACTTTATTACTTTTTTACTCTAACAACATATCCATAGCTTTTTTAAATAACAATTTAAAGCAATGGGTATACAATTAGAAGGTTTATAATAAAAGACTATGCCAAAATTAAAAATCAATTTAAAAATTTAAGTTCTAAAATATAAAATGAAAATTGTTCATTTTAATATACACAAATAATTAAGTACCTAGCAACTGCTCACTAATAAAACATTTTTTTTATTATTTCACTCTAGACACAGCTTGAAATCTATACTTTATGAAACTCTTATTCTCTTAAGAAACATTTGGGCTTTTTCAATTCAAGGGTATATTTTGCTTCAAGGGTAGGATATTGGCAAGAAGGCCTCACCTCAAGAAATGAATTCTTAGATTCTACTGTTCTTTTGATCACATCTCTTTCCATATTATAAATGCACAGGAAAAATCATATGCTTACCTATATAGAGATACTCTGTCCTATCCTACCAATTCAGAACAGTAAGAGCGAGATATCCATGTCAAAAACAGCACCAACAGGTTCTGAGAGTCTAACAGGGCGACGAGGGGGTGGTTCAGTTCAATGGGTAGAACACAACATTGCAAACCTGAGGCCCCAGTTTAGATTCCCTGGTACTACACATACCAAGTCAGTGTTCTAGTCATTCTCTTTCTCCCCCTCCCACACTACTACTACTACTACTACTACTTTCCTCTTCTCCTCCTCCTCCTTCTTCTCCTTATCCTTCTTCTTCCTCTCTCCCTCTCCCTCTCTCTCACCAAAGTAAATCCTAAAAAAATTTCTTTAAAAAAGAGCCTATTTCCTAGCTTTTTCCAAACCCCCAAATCTCATCTGCTCTATTCTTACCTTTAGGTTCCTGATTATTAAACAATTTGTTTTGCTTTATTTATACCTTAATGCTTTTTCAGCCACCAAGTTGCAGCTGCTACCATGAGGCCAACCTGACTTCCTGGGGAAACAACCTCACCAATGTGTCCTAGAACTCAATCTCTCCAGAGCCCTGCCCCACTAGGGAGATAGAAACAGGCTAGGAGTATGTATTGTTCTGCCAACACCCATGTCCAGTGGGGAAGCAATTACAGAAGCCAGACCTTCTACCTTCTGCATACCATAATGATCCTGGGTCCATACTCCCAGAGGGATAAAGAATAGGAAAGCTTCCAGTGGTGGGGATGGGATGAGGAACTCTGTTGGTGGGAACTGTGTGGAACTGAACCTTTCTTATCCTATGGTCTTGTCAATTAATATTAAATCAATAATAAAAAAAGAAAAAGAAATATTTAAGCAAAAGAGAGAAAGAACCTAGAGCATAATAGTTATACAAAGGACTTACATGTCCAATGTCAAGGCTTTGAGCTCCTAGGTTCAAGCCCAAGCACCACTATAAACCAGAGCTGTACAGTGTTGTAGTGTCTCTGTCTCTCTTTCTGCATCTCTCTCTCTCTCATTAAAATAAATACGTAAAATAAAAAGCCTACCAGGACCATACATATCAACTCTTTCTTGCCAGCTGACCTTGACTTTGTCACAGTAGTGGCCAAAAGAATGCTGTACTGTTATGGAAAGAATGCTTGGAGGTCTGATTAGGACAAGGCCAGATTAACAAAGAGGAGTATGAGTTGTCTCACAGACCACACACACAGACAAAGCCAGGTTTACAAAGAGGAGAAAGGGCTGTCTCACAAACCACACACACACACACACACACACACACACACACACACACACACACACACACACGTCCAAGTTTACAAAGAAGAAAATGGGCTGTCTCACAGACCAAACACACCACCTCCACCTCCACCACCACCACCACCACCACCACCACCACCACCGCCGCCACCACCACCACCACCACCACCACCACCACCACTTCCATCTCTGAAAACCCATATTTGGACTTTCAGGTCACTAAGCCGTCACTCAAGATGACAGTAAAGGAGCTAATCTAGCAATGCGCTTGTTTGATTTATAATGTCTAAATATTCAAACCTAGGATTGATCAATTCTATTTATGTTTGCCCTAGATCCTGCACATTTTAGCAAAAAAATCTGGGCACACTCAACAATCTAAACTTCAAACTAGAAAATTCTCTTGAATCTGGTGCAAAGACTACAAGAGTTCAATAAGTACATGAAATATGACTAACGTACACAGCCAAATGACTAGGGGAAAAAAAACAGTATGTGGAATGCACAGTACAAATGCAAATATATTGCTTAAACTAAAACAGAAACCAAAAATAAAAAAATACCAATAATATTGTTAATTTTTATTTATTTTTTTTATCTTTTCCTAAAAGTTGATAGCTACATAGAAAGATATAAATCAAAAATAATTATATCTAGATAATAAAGATCTCAAAACTTAACTTCAGCTTTACGTATCGCCCATCTCTCAAATTTAAAAATAAATACAAATAGGGGTCATAAAGCTCCTTTATTTTAGTAAGAGTTATTCAGTCAATAAATGATCAATTTTCTCCACCACAATAAATCCTTTAATATTCAACTATAAAATCCAGTCTTAGATGTAAGAGGCCGCACAATCTTAATTGGAATTGCCATAACTGAAAATATACCAATGATTAATTTTAATTCCAATATTTCTATTATAAGTTAAGCTTGTTTTTCCCCCTGGGTTAAATGGGTTTTAATTAATCTTCTACTTTAGTTTACTCATTCAAACAGAAACCAAATATCCAATAAAGGCAAACCAATAAAGCCTAGCTAAATAAAAACAGATTCTACGCTGAGAGTGTTGGGGAAAAAAAAAGCCATGGGAATAGAGAAATAGTAAATTCCTACTGGAAGAAGAGAGAAGAAAACCTAAGATTGTTCATCATCAGGATAAAGGAGGTATGTAAAGAAAAAAGCATTTGAACCTAGTGGGGGTTGAATTGTTATGTGGACAATTTGGAAATGTTACACATGTACAAACTATTATATTTTATTGCTGACTATAAACCATTAACCCTCCAATAAAGAAATTAAAAAAAAAAAAAAAAAGAAAAGAGCATTTGGAAAAGATAGTTAAGCCATGAAAGTATGTGTCAATATCAGGGACTAGAAGTAGCTGGATGTGGCTTCTTTGCCAATTAAAGATGGAAGGTGAGATGTAAAAATAAGAACTGGGAGGTTGGAGTCAGTTCACTGAAACCCTTCTATCTCATCCTACTTCTTAAGAAAAACTTGGAAGGAAATTAAGGTTTTCTAATATGTACTTTCAGAAATAACTTTTGGAGGGAGCCCTCAAAAGTAAAAGAGCAATGCTGCAGGTATCTTTCCTTCTCTGTTTCTGTCTTTAACCCCTTACCAAAAAAAAAGGGGGGGGGATTGAGGGAGGAGGAAATAAGGCCACCAGAAATAGTGTAGCCATGTTGACGCTGAGCTTCAGAGAGAACCCTGATGGTCAAATAAAAGAATTGAATAAAAAAATAAATAAATGTACAAAAAATATGAAAGATAAACTAAGACAGTAAAGCAGAGGATAAAAACAGAAAATACAAGTACCTCAATAATTCTATTAAAGTATGGTTGTGGATGGCAGTGGAAATAGGAGAAAATAGGATGCAAAGGAAACAAAATGAAGAGAATCTGATAAAAACTAAAGTTTCCAAGAACGAAGAAATATCAAAAGATGAAGCTGAGACTTTTCCAAAGACCTATGTGTTCTTCAGAGCCTTGTAAATCTGCTGATTCCTCTGAATGCTTTTGAACTTGGGTTTCCAAGTAAGCCAACCTTTTTCGAAGCGATTCAGTGTCATATAAGTTTTCAAAGCATATCAGCTTTATTATCACTAAGCTGTTTTAGATACAGCACTTTTTGAAACTATATAGGATGATGTCACCAGAAACTTTATCCTGCAGGAAAAGAACCTCTTTGCTTTCCTGTCAGTATAACTGGAGTTTTATTCATCTTGCAGCTGTTAAAGTATGTCCAACTGTAACCCCTTACTCATTTATTAAAGAAAAAAAAAACTGCATACCTTGAAATTCAATACCTGCAATTGTCAACTAACCTCCAAAATAATATCTGTGCTAAATAATAAATCTGTGCTAAATCATTTCCTTCCCTTGTTAAAGTCTTCATCCATACTCTATTAAACAAGGATACTTCAGACCTAATAATTCCCCCAAACAGAGCTTGATTGTTTGAAATAATACAAAGTATGTATAATATGAGAGACATTATTGAAGTTACTCTTAGTTTAAGAAAGGAAACTACTTAGTTTTATGATCAGAGAAATACTGGGCATGTCATAAAAGTTTTTAAGAGTAGAGATCATTTAAAAAGTTGAAAAAATGTTGCTTTTAAATCACTCCCTGGGGGCTAGGTGGTGGCGCACCTGGTTGAGCGCACATGTTACAACGCGCAAGGATCTGAGTTTAAGCCCCCACTCCCCACCTGAAGAAGGGAAAGCTTCACAAGTGGTGAAGCAGTGCTGCAGGTGTCTCTGTCTTTCATCCTCTATATATCCCTCCCTTCCCTCTCGATTTCTATCTCTATTCAATCAATAAATAAAGATAATAAAAAATAAATCACTTCCCAGTTATAAAATACAGAACAATGAAGAGAATCACTTACCATCTCATGTGCAATGAAGTACTAAAGGATAGAAACATTAATTTCAGGGGACCAAGATGTGGTGTACCTGGTTAAATGTACACATTACAGTGCATAAGGACTTGGGTTCAAGCTCCCAGTCCCCACCAGCAAGGAAAAGCTTCACAGTGAAGCAGTGCTATAGGTGTCTGTCTTTCTCCTTCTTTATCCCCCTTCCCTCTAAATTTCTCTCTGTCCTATCAAATAAAATAAAAGTTTTAAAAGATTTTTAAGTTAAAAAAAGAAACATTGGGGGGCCGTCTCCGGCAGCGACGTGGCACAGCTGCCGGCCAGCCCGCCCACCCCGCAGCGTCCCTCTCCGACACCGAGGTCAGGGCATCCAGCCACCAGCGAGCGACCTGATAGTGGCACCTGCCATGCCGCCAGCATCATGATTTGTGACCCTCGGGAACGGGGACTGCCACGTTGGTGGGGGGCGGCAAGCCAGATCCCTTCTGCTCCCACTCTGGCGTGCTTTTTTCTTTCTTTCTTTCTTTCTTCTTTCTTTCTTTCTTTCTTTCTTTCTTTCTTTCTTTCTTTCTTTCTTTCTTTCTTTCTTTCTTTTTAATTGGGGAGATTAATGGTTTGCAGTAAATACAGAAATACAGTAGTTGGTACATGTGTAACACGTCTCAGTTTTCTGCAAAACACTCACCCCCAGCCTAGGTCCTCCTCCACATCTGGCGTGCTTTTCTAAAGCTGAGATTGTATTCCTAACAGAAGCCCAGGCCAAGAACCCTCAGAAACAGGAGGTTGGGACTTCGGTCCCCGGTATCACACATTGCTAGCTAGGGTGCTCTTCTGGTTCCCTCATTCTCATGAATAGATATATAAAAGGGAGGGCAGGCAGTGGCGCACCCTTTAGTTTGCATGTTACAGTGCCAGTACCTTGGTTCAAATCCCAGGTCCCCACCTGTAGGGGATACTTCCCTGAGCAGTGTTCTCTCCCTCTCCTTTTCCTCCTTCCCTCTCAATTTTTGTCTATCCAAAATTATTTTTTAATTGTATTTATTTATTTTTTGGCCTCCAGGATTATCGCTGGGGCTTGGTGTGGGCACTACGAATCCACTGCTTCCGGAGGCCACTTTGTCCATTTTATTGGATAGGACAGAGAGAAATTGAGAGGGGCCACGGAGACAGGGAGAAAGACACCTGTGAGCCAGCTTCACTGGTGAAGCAGACCCCCTGCAGGTTGGAGAGCATGGTCTCCAACCTGCATCTTTGTACGGATCCTTGTTCCTTGTTTTTGCCTCCAGGGTTATTGCTGGGGCTCCGTGCCTGCACTATGAATCCACTGCTCCTGGAGGCCATTTTTCCCCATTTCTGCTGCCCTTGTTATTGTTATTGCTGTTGTTGGGTCCTTGTATTTTATACTATGTGCGCTTAACCCTGTGCGCCACTGCCTGGCCTTTTTCTTTTTTTTTACCAGAGCACTGCTCAGTTATAGTGGTTCCGGGGACTGAACATGAGATCTCGGAGCCTCAGGCATTAGAATGTTTGCATAACCATTATTGCTATCTCCCTCACTTAATATATATTTTTATTTATCTTTTTAAGAATTTATTTATGAGAAAGATAGGAGAGAAAGAACCAGACATCACTCTGGTACACGTGCTGCCGGGGATTGAACTTGGGACCTCATGCTTGAGAATCCAATGTTTCTACTGCGCCACCTCCCGGACCACAATATATATTTTTAAAAATATAAAAAGTTGGGTGGGGGAAAAAAAAAAAAAAAAAAAAGAAACATTAATATCAGTAAGAACAGGCCAGAAAGAGTAAAAGAAAAAAAATGGGTAGAAAATAGTATAAGGTAGCTAATATCCTAAATTAATAAAATATTTCTTATTAGTAATACTAATGTAGATGACATTTGGTCAAAAGACTTTTCCTAGACTCTCTGCCTGTGCTTTCCGAAGTGTAACCTGTAAAAGGAAGAACTAAGTAATAGCTGCAAGCACTAATTCCAGAACCAACCCAGCCATGTTAAGGACAAAACACTTAGCTGGGCTGGGCTGCTGCTTTGCCTTGCACAAGACCCAGGTTTGAGACTAGTCCCCACCACACTGAAGTAGTTTTGGTGCTGTGGTCTCAGTCAGTCTCTCTCTCTGGTTCTCTGCCTCTATCTAAAGTAGTAATAGTGGGTGGAGGAGATAGCATAATAGTTATGCAAAGAGACCCTCAGTGCCAGCTTCAATCTCCACATCAAGATAAGCCATAGCTAAACAATACTCTGGTAAAAAGAAATTAATTAATTAATTAAAGTAAGGTAAAACTTGTACTCTCTTCTGCCTCGGTTCTCTTCTCTGAAATAAAAACAACAGTATTTTTGTAATAAAGTTGCTGACATCATTAATGGATACAGTATATGAAGAGTGTCTAGAATAATGGCAGATACACAGTAAATGCCTATAAACATCAGCAATTATTTGTATAACCAAAGAACTGGTAAACTCAGAGGCCCTCAGACTTGAAAGATAAACAAGGATAATTAAAATGAGGAAAACCATAAAATATTTAAAGATCACATCTGTTAGGTGCTAAGTGCTCTGAAGAAATAGGCCAAAGTCAAAACCAGCTTATCCAGATTTTTTAATGTACCAATTCTACAGATTTTCTTATCCGATATTCCTGAAAACCTATGTAAAGATTTAAATTAAAAATTAGTATTTTCTTAAAAATTCAGATTGCCAAATAAGATACAGAATGCCAAGCTAAGTTTGAATTTTAGATAATGAATAAATGTTTGGTCTAGGTTTGTTCTATATAGTTGGGACACAGATACTGAAAAATTATTCAGTGTTGGATATTCACATAAATTTAACTGTGTACGTTTTTTTCCTGCTACAGTTTTGCTAAATTTGAAAAACTTATTAACAATCAAAAGTTCTGGGAGTCGGGCTGTAGCGCAGCGGGTTAAGCGCAGGTGGCGCAAAGCACAAGGACCAGCATAAGGATCCCAGTTCGAACCCTGGCTCCCCACCTGCAGGGGAGTCGCTTCACAGGCAGTGAAGCAGGTCTGCAGGTGTCTATCTTTCTCTCCTCCTCTCTGTCTTCCCCTCCTCTCTCCATTTCTCTCTGTCCTATCCAACAACGACAACAACAATAATAACTACAACAATAAAACAACAAGGGCAACAAAAGGGAATAAATAAATAAAATAAAATAAAATAAAAAACAATCAAAAGTTCAAACAAATTCTGAATTGACAGTCACAAAGCAAGAAACACAGGAGAATCATGGACTAACTAAAATACTTCTTTTAATTGCATAGAAACAGCCATTGAGAAGGGAGGGGAGATAAAGGGAAAGAGAGATACCTGCAACTCTGCTTCACCACTCGTCAAGTTTTCTCCCTGCAGATGGGAACCAGGGATTTGAACCCAGGCCCTTGTGCATTGCAATGTGTATGCTTAACCAAGTACACCACTGCCTGGCCCCCTAAAAATACCTTTATTTTAAAAATTACTACAGGGTTATCGTTGGGGCTTAGTGCCGGCACTACAGTTCTACTGCTCCTGGGGGATACCCCCCCACTTTGTGTTTTGCTTGGACAGAGAGAAATTGAGAGGGGAATAAGAGATAAAGGAGAAAGACTAGCACCTGGAGACCAAATTCACCACTTAAGTAACATCCCCCATGCAGGTAGTAAGCAGGGATAGAACCCAGATCCTTCCTCATGGTAACATATGCAGTAAACACTGCCCAACCCCCACTAAAGTAATATTTTTAGATAGAAACAGAGAGAAATTCGGAGGGAAGGGGAAGATAGGAGAGAGGTAGAGGGGCCATATTGCTAGATCAATTTTGACATCTCACAAGTTTTTCTTCTGTATCACAAACATTTTAAGAATAATGACAATTTAGAGGGAATTTCAAGTTTTGTAGAACAGTAAAACAAAAATGTTTTAAATTTTCCTGAAACAGATAATATTAAAAAAAAATCAAATTCACTCAATGAGCAATGAAAACCCTGTTAAAAAATTACAAATACTCAAAAGAAAGTATTTTGGAGCTGGTGATAATGTTCACTTGAATAATATGCTGCATGTGATGTGCACAGCCAGGTTCCCACAGCATTGAAGGGAGCTCTGGTGCTTTGGTCTCCTCCATTCTCTGATTTCCTTCCTGTCTCTATCTAAAAAAGCAAAACTAAAATGTATATATATGTATTTTTCCAGAACCTAAAAATCAATTTATTAAAGCACAGGAATAGTATGCCTGAAGCCGCAGAGATTCCATTCAAGTTCAATCCCAGGCTCCAACATAAAGTCATAGCTGACTTGTTCTCTAATCTCTTTCTCACTCACTTGCTAAAAACAAATATGAAAAAATAAAAAAAATCACTATAATAAAAAAGAAAATTATATTGCAGTATGACCCTGGGGTCCAGGTCTTCTTTCTGTTTTAGACTCATGCCACATGGGGATTATTTGCTAATGTTCATTTTACAAATTGCTTGACTAGCAATATGCTGTTCAACCTTCCATTTCAAATACCTTATCATCTCTCTACACACTGTGATTTCTTTGAAGTAAAATCAACTAAATATTTCAGCAGTTTAACAAGCGGAAAGCAAAGAATTAAGATTGTAGATATACAGGTGCTGTAATTGTGTTTTAATCAGCTTATTAAATACAACATGAACATGTATCAGTCAACTAGCATTTAATTTCATGGTCTATGATTCAAAACTTCTCAAAAACATAACAATACAAAGTTAGAAGAATTTACTTAATAATTTCATTCTAATTTGTTTTAACTCCTGTAACACTATGTAAAATACTACATGGCTGTTTTGTATCTCAATGTATACTGGAAGACAAAGCTAGAGATTTTACTAAAACACAAAAATAATTTGAAATTTATCTTTCCTGTAAAATCTTACCAACTCAGTTAAAAAAATAAATTTACATAAATAAAATGACAGAATTGCTTAAGTTAGGGGACTAAGTAAAGAAATCTTTAGAAAAAAAAATAGGGGTTGTATGGTGGCAAACCTGGTTGAGTGCACACATTACAAAGTACAAGGATCCAAGTTCAAGTCCCTGGCCCCACCAGCAGGGAAAGGCTCACAAATGATGACACAGTGCTGCAGATGACTCACTCTCTCTCTCTCTTCCTCTGTATTTCCCTGTTTCACTCTCAACTAGTCTCACTTCTATCATATAAAATAAAATAAAGCAAGATTTAAAAAGAAATCTTTAAAAATTTTAACTGAGTATTATGTCCCTAACTGGGAAAAAAAAAAATCACTGAGGAAACAAACTTTTGAGCTAGAATTTATTTTAAGTTATTATAGCAGAATATACAAATAAATCTTCATTAATCTTATTTAGAAAATAAACTGCCTAACTGTATATTTATTTAGGAGTATGATAAAAATGTTTTCCATTAAAATTATATTTTGATTTAAAGTGTATGTGAACCTATTTTCCCCCCATTAAGAGTATTTTTTTCACTATCAAAATGGATCAGGTTTTTTTAAAAAAAAATTTATTTATAAAAAGGAAACACTTGACAGAACCACTGGATGAGGGGTACAACTCCCATCACCAGATCTCCGAATCCCATCCCTTCCCCTGATAGCTTTCCTATTCTTTATCCCTCTAGGAGTATGAACCCACAGTCATTGTGGGATGCAGAAGGTGGAAGGTCTGGCTTCTGTAATTGCTTCCCTGCTGAACATGGGCTCACTCGATCCATACTCCCAGAATGGCTCAGGTTTTTACAGAATAGCTTAGTTTATCTAGTTCAACTTTGGTAAGAAGCAGTACAAATACAGAAAATCTAGTAGATTCTAGTATTTTTCTTGATAGCAAAAATTATGTTAGCTTTAAAATGCCTATTTATGACCATTATTTTTTTCCTAAAGTGGAAAAGGGCCTAAGGGTAAAGGTCATTAATATCTTTCACTAAGACAAAAAGATTAAACTGCAGTTGCTTAGATACCAACAGTCAGATCCATTTACTATAGTCAGAACACTTATTAGAATGTCTTCTCACAGGACAACATAAAACTATAGCAAGAACCCATAATGCAAACATTAAGTAAAATCTAAAAGCAAAAGCACTCCAGTCCTTGAAGAGCTTAATACCATCTATTGCTGATGTGTACTTTAAATATTTAAATATTTCTTAAAGGAACAGAACTGAAACAAAGAAGGTAAGAAAGAAAACTATATATATATATATATATATATATATATATATATATATATATATATATATATATATCAAAGAGTATGTCAGGAGTAAAGTTCATTGGACTCTGCAGAACATTTTTTCATTATTCTATTGGCACCATAGTAAGTCTACCCTGTAGACTATTTACTATACTAAGCATTAGTGACGTAGTGGCTAATAAGATAAAACTGGAGTCCATTTGAGCATAAAGTCTAGTGTGTGTGTGGGGGGGTGTCAAGTCAAGCAAAAGTACTGAAAATAAATGTGTGCCTATGTGCAAGTGTGTATGAACATGTGTGTGTGCGTGTGTATAAAAGCTGTGAAGGGACACAGAGACAGAGCAGAAAGGTTTTACACAAACTTAGCAATTACTATACACCATATGATGGTTAGATAATGAGAAGAGAGTTAACAGAAAATACGTTCTCAGTCATCAACTGAAACAAGATCTAGATAAACAGGGAAAGATTCTTGTGCCACTTAGTAACTATGCCAGCTTGGCAAGCTGGTGAACATCATCATATGAACAGTGGCACTAACTTTCAAGAATTACTGTGAGCATTAACTGTTTATAGAACATCTAGCACAGTGCCTAGTAAGTAAGTTGTATTTATTACAGTTAAGAGCCCATGAACAGAACAATGAGAAATGAGATAGGTAAAAACTTATGATGGCAGAAAAGGAGAAAGGAAAAAGTTCTTTAAAAAAATTTTTAAAAAGGAAGGGAAAAATGGGCTCACATGAGTAGGTCTTACAAGACACACTGTAAAAATGTATTTATAAGCCATTACAATGGAATCACATCACACACTCAATTAAATGACAAGAATTAAACTATACAAGATCAGCAGAGAGAAATCGAAAGAATAATTTAATTTTGTATGTAGTACTGCCACAATCCACTCACGGAGGGGGGAATATTCTAAAGTAAATGACATTTATAAGGAAAAAGAGAAAAAGAAAAAGAAAAACTATCTACAGTCCTACAGCAGTCTCAGATTCCATGCAAGAAGGGTGCACTCTTCACCTACTAAGTAGGAATCTAGGTAGAAATAGAAACATGTTTCTCCAGTGCAGCCTGTAAATGTAGTGGTACCACTTAATCTGGTGTTCAAGTGAATAAACAGTAAAAGCAGTTTTGATAAGATGTGATTTTCACTACTGTTTGTACTTTATCTTTAACTCCTGCTTAAGATGCTATTCTACCTACATGCTTTGTGTCTCACAAATATACAAAATAAGTGTGCACAAGGACTCACAGGCAGTTTACAAGAGGGCCCAGATGTCTGCCTGATTCTACCTGGCTCCTAGTTCCTAGGTCTTTCACCAGGGTCACTCATCCCCAAGTTTCAATTTGAAGGGGAAAGCTAAGATAAAGGAGGGATGTGATACAAAACATAAAAAGGAGAAGTTAATGTAAAGTGATGTTAACGCCAAAGATAAAGACATCAAGTCACATTTGGATGTGCAGCAACTGTCAGACATTTTTAGAATACTTTCATATTTTTATTCTCTTATTCTTTCTTCATTTATACATTTATTTATTTATTGAGATGGGGTGGAGGGAGACCAGCTCTTCTCAGCTCTGGCATATGATGGTATAGAGTACTTTACTTTTGGACTCTGGGACCTTAGGTACACTAACATGCTGAATTATCCCCCATAGCTAATGTCATGCATTTGATACCTCTGTGAACACTATATACCAGGTGTTAAATACATTACTCAAAAAGAAGTCTTTGGAAAAATATTCCCAAAAGTCTGTTAAAAAGTCCAAATGAATATCTACTCTATGTTAAGTGTTCTCACATTACCAAGTATACGTACTGAATTATATTCCATTTATGATTTTATCAACCTTCCCTACTTGGGAAATAAAAATTCTCTGGCCTGAATACTTAACAAAATTTCATCATATGAAAGAACATCATGTAAAACTATCAATAATGAAGACTTCAGTTCATTTTTGGACATACACACCTTTATATTCCACTGTATGAAGTAGGTAACCTGATTTTACCAGGCAAAACTTCCCTGTGATTATCTGAAATGAATGGGGCTGAGACTCATACTCACATATTCATGTGTGCCTAATATCAAAGTTCTTTTCTCTTAGCCAAGCCAGGTTTCACATATGTGCAAGTTCACCATTCCAGGTTGTTTTCATTTAGATAGCCAGAGAGAGTGTCAGGCTTCCCGCAATGCCACTGTACTTCCCATGTGGTGTCAGGATTCAAGCTTAGGCAGAGTGCATTGCAAGGTATGTGCCCTACCTTGCTATATCTCCAGACCAACAGAAGGTTCTTAACTGTTTTTCTAATGTTCCTCCAATTTTTAAAGATTCAAACATTCTTTTTTTTGCCTCCAGGGTTATTGCTGGGGCTCGGTGTCTGCACTACAAATGCACTGCTCCTGGAGGCTATTTTTTTTCCCTTTTGTTGCTCTTTTTGTTGTTATTATTAGTATTGTTGTTATTGCTGTCATTGTTGGATAGGACAGAGAGAAATCAAGAGAGGAGGGGAAGACAGAGAGGAGGAGAGAAAGACACCTGCAGGCCTGCTTTGCCACTTGTGAAGTGACCCCTCTGCAGATGGGGAGCCGGGAGCTCGAACCAGAATCCTTGTACTTGTGCCATGTGCACTTAACCTGCTTTGCTACTGCCCAACCCCCCCCAACATTCTTTTCTTTATCTTTTCTTTATTTATTGGATAGAGACAGCCAGAATTCAAAAGGGATGGGGTGATAGAAAGGGAGAGAGAAAGAAAGACACCTGCAACACTACTTCACCACTCACAAAGCTTTCCCCTTGCAGGTGGAAACCAGGAGCTCAAACCAGGGTCCTTGCAACATGTACTCCCAACCAGGTGCGCCACCACCTGGCCCCAAGAAACAAACTTTCCCACAAACATTCTACCTTTTTTAAATGAAACATTCTACCTTTTTTAAATGTAATCTTATGAATACAAAATAAAATTTACATGCAGTATTTTACAAAAAGTAACTAAAACAAGCTATCAGTACCTTAAATGCATATAACATTTCATCCCAAAAAGCTAAGACCTTGTCTGCCTGTACCTACTTAATAATATACAAATACCATCCATTAAGAGTACATACATTGATGACATGACTTATAATGGCCTACAAAAGGATTATACTACTGTCTAAAGTAATGACATATATCTCAAAAATTTGAGAAAATGGGCCCTGCCAGATTCTTTATTAAAACACGCTATGATTATAGGAGCTTAATAACCTCTAGTGTTTGGTTTTTACTGTCTGTTTCTTTTTGGTGTAAATATTACCTGGGTCATTATGGGAATGAGGTACCACAAACACTTGAAGGGGTTTAGTATCCCACTCATTTGCTTGATAGGTAATGTCAAATCCTTGCTTCCAAACTCCACCATCTGGATTGTCAAAAGGAATTAAACTGTAAACATCTAGCATCTAAAATATAAAAGACACACACAAAAAAAGTTTAACCATGCATAACTTGTTAACAAACTTTTGAAAAACATTAACTCAAAAATATTACTGAGCATATATATATATATATATATATATATATATATATATATATTATAATGTAAAGTTATTTCTGTGGGCATTAACTAAAGCATTTTAAACACAAAATTTTTAATCACTAGGTTAAAGGTACAAAATGTTGCTTGGGCAACATAACTATGCTGATAATCACCTTCCTTATCTGTTTCTAAGAAAAAAAGAATGTCATTCAATTCCTTCTATCCCAACTTTAATTCCAATGCAAATGATAGAACTGAACAACAAGCAACAGAGGGAAATGAATCTGATAGAATTTGATTCTGAGCTATATTTCGGCATTTTCAAATACACTAAAAATTACTTTTTGAGTTTGTCTTTATAATCAATTCCATGCATTTAAAAATCTGTTTCTGAGTAGAAACACATCTGTAGCTGTTCTCTCATTTAGTATATGCTATGTTTACTTATACTGTCTATTATAAAAATAAAATTACAATAGGGTTAGATATAGTCACTAAAAAATGAAAGAAAAAGGAGCTGGGCAGTAGCACAGTGGGTTAAGCGTACGTGGCACAAAGCACAAGGACCAGCATAAGGATCCCAGTTCGAACCCCCAGCTCCCCACCTGTAGGGGATTCACTTCACAGGCAGTGAAGCGGGTCTGTAAGTGTCTTTCTCTCCCCCTCTCTTTCTTCCCCTGCTCTCTCCATTTCTCTCTGTCCTATCCAACAATGATGACATCAACAACAGCAATAATAACTACAACAATAAAAAAAAAAGGCAGCAAAAGGGAAAATAAGTTAAAAAATATATTTCACTTAAGTGTCCAAATGTTTTCTAAGTTTTTTATGCAGTATTCCTTTCAGATAACCTATTTGGACACAAATTTAAAAAGCGGTGCATCCTTTTTGCTCTGTAACTATACTAAACACAACTATCCTATGATAAAATTTAAATTATAGTCCATTCTGTGCCTTTTCAGCTTTCAAGATGGCAAAGGGGATTCAAGATGTAGAAGAGAGGACATGGGGGGATCCTTTGGGGAAAAATTCCACATTTCCTTAGAACTCCTGGAAGTAGCTATGATCAACTATGCTGACAGCACTGAAGTAAAATATCTGCAGATCATTTCTCTGAAAGGGATGAAAAGATGACTGAACAGATTTCCTGCTACTGGTCTGGGTACCATGGTGATAGCCACAGACAAAAAGGCAAACCAGAGCTCAGAAAAAAAAAAAAAAGTACAACCAGAAGTAGTAATTCAACAACAAAAGTCATACAGAAGAAATGATGTGTTTCTATATTTGAAGACAGTGTAGGGGTCATAGTAAGTACCAAAGGGGAAATGAAAGGTTCTGCCATCACAGGACCAGCTGCAGAGAAGTATGCAGACTTATAGTCCAGGATTGTATCTACTGTAAATCTTAGTTGCTTCCTTCTCCTCCCCCACAAAAAAAATTAAAATTTAAAATATACAAAGTTGGCATCTGAACAAGTCATAACATTTTTGAAGACATTAAGCAAGTTATTTAAGTAAATATAAAATATTTGAGGGGCAATAATTATGTCTCTTTGGAATTTATGATTTTAATAAATGAAATAAAACTTTCCCAAGGGTGAGTCAATAAATCTTTGGAAACCAGCTGGGCAGGAGGATGTGTTAGCATTCTCTGCTATTCATGCTTAGACCTGCAGCTCTCTCTCTCACTGCACCCTGCTGTCTCATTCTGCCTACCTCTCCTGATTGCTTTGATACTCTTTTCTGTACAGCACAGGTTTTGACAAAAAAAAAAAAAAAAAAGGTCTGTACCCTTATAAAATAAAGCCAAGCTTCACAGAAACACATAACTCTTCCAAGCACAGGATTTTCTTTTCATCTGAACCTGAACCAGGCAAACACTAGAGGCACCAGACCCAGCCATCTCCACTGTCTCCAGCTTCCTGTTTGGCCTATGAACTGCAGCCTGGAAAACTAGCAGGATCTGATTCAGGAGTTAGTAAAAAAAAAAAAAACTTCTATTTGAAAACAAGACCACAGTCAACTCATCTTGTCCTCCTTTAAAAGATTCACACCAAGTTCCAGTTTCTGGTTTAAGATAAATAAGATTAAACTTCTGCTTATTTGCAGCACAGAGGAAATACGAGTGGCCCACTTTGTAAGGCAAAAGTCTGCTCTGACTCTAGCTTTCAAGTCTATTACCTTCTAGAACAGGATTAGAAATATAATGTCTAAGAGAAATAATGCATGGCCAAGACAGAATTTAATATTTTCTCTTAAATAAATTTTAATGATGTATTTTATTTAATGTAATAAAATAATACCATTGAAATAATATTATTCAAATATAATATTAATAATACATTATTAATATTAATTAATTTAATTATATTATTAATATTATTGTAATTGATATAATTATTACTATTATAATATTGATTAATATAATATTATTATTTGAAATAACACCATCTCAGCAGATATTATAGGAGTGTATTAGATTAATTTCCCATATTAAGTCTTAAACACTGTTTGTGTCATTTATACTATAATACCTCTTAATTCAAGCCAGCCACATTTCAAGCAGTCAAGTCATGTGTGATCAGCACAACCCTAGAATATTCTCTTCCCTCTTACAAAGAGATACACAGCAAAAATAAATCTACTGTGAGACCTATAATGTATTTAACAGACATAATAAAAATGGAATTTTATGTCTTCTCCGAAGATTGGGGTGGGGGGACTCTTTAGCTAAATTTAAAACTTCAAAAATCTTCAATTTCTGCAAAAGAAAAAAAGAGACCCAAGAAAAATGCAGTAAGGGAACATTCATAAAGTATGAAACACTCAGAAAAAATGGGAAACATATAAAATTAAAGAATCCCATCATTAACAAGAACATTAGTGATCACACGACTAGTCAAATCACTTTACCAAAATAGTAGCAAGAATCCAGACAGAATAACAAAGTTAGAATAATATCAACAAAATGTAAAAAGCTGGGAGTGGGGTGGGGGAGAGTGATTATTCAAGTGCATACATCACCTGCATGTCTAAGTTCTGACTTCTGCTTTGTGTAGCAAAGGAGCAATCTTCAGGGTCGACTGTGAGGGCCAGTGGTTTTGATGGCAGAAGAGGTGAGCCAGCACCTTGGCTGAAATTGCCTTGTGAACTTTTCGAACCATCTTCCACAGACTCACTCAAATTGATGACTGAGTCTCTAATATTTGAGATGATCTCATTATTCTCAGCTAGCAAACGCTCCAAATGGTCTATTTTTTCTTGCAACATTGAGAGCTGGCCCTACAATAAAAAGGAAAAAGGCAGCTATATGAAACTAATATAGCTCTGCGGAGACACACACATTTTTTTTTAAATTATGTGCCTGCCCAAGAGGGCAACCACTCACCCTTCACTTTCCACCCAGATAAGAGGGATCACAGAAAACAGGAACAGCTGGCAATGTTGAAATACCAATTCAGAGCAGAAAATCTCCTCCACAGCTGCAATCTTTGTTTAATCATATTTTAAAGTATATAACAGAAGGCCCCAAAATATTTTGAGATATAGTTCCTATTACCCCAGGACTGGGTCTAAAAAAGCTCTGTGTCTTGAAAATCACTAAATACAATAGCATATCATGTTCAAGCATGAACTTTTAACTTTAAGAAGAGTTGATTCTAGTTATGCACTGAACTTTTAACTTTAAGAAGAGCTGATTCTAGTTATGCACAAAGATCAAAAGTCATGAACAGGGACCTGAAAAAGATGATTCCATCTCAATCAGCAACAATAGTAAACAATCCTAATTAAGAAATACCATCATAAAGAATCAACTAGTGAACTCCAAGTTACATATATATATATATATATATATATATATATATATATATATATATATATATATATGGGACTGGCATAAACATTCTCCAAGTAACCACATTATAAGTTATTCACATCACATTTATACTGTGATGTTTAAAGATTTTCTAAGAGCTACTTAATATTTTTATAATAGGGAGAAAAAGATCAGAGCACTGCTTAACTCTGGCATATGGAATTGCAGGGCAGCAAACCTAAGGCATCAAGAGTACAACTACTCTGAACATGCCTCCCCCAAAAAAATGAAAATAAATTATTCTTTTTTAAAAAAAATATTTATTATTTATTCCTTTTTGTTGCCCTTGTTGTTTTATTGTTGTAGTTATTGTTGTTATTGATGTCATCATTGTTGGATAAGACAGAGAAAGGAGGGGAAGACAGAGAGTGGGAGAGAAAGACAGACACCTGCAGACCTGCTTCACCGCCTGTGAAGCGACTCCCCTGCAGGTGAGGAGCTGGGGGCTCGAACCGGGATCCATACTCCAGTCCTTGCGCTTTCCATCACCTGCACTTAACCCACTGCGCTACCGCCCAACTCCCATAAATAATTCTTTAACCAGTAAGTAATAGGTAGACCGAAGGAAGAAGGTAAAAGGTATAAGGGAAATCACCTAAAAGTAAAGCACTGGTCAAATGGTTCATCTACATTATGGAATAGTTTTCCGTCACTGAAAATGTAAAGATATGAATTCATGAAAAACAGACATAGATGGGAAGGTTCTATCAAGAGATTCATCATAGAAGGGGGGGGGGGCAGATACTGGCACACCCAGTTGAGCACACACATTACCACGGCCCAGGACCCAGATTCAAGCCCTTACCCCCTACCTGCAGGGAGAAAACTTCATAAGCAGTGAAGCAGTGCTGCAGGTGTCTCTTTCCCTCTCTCTCTGTCCCCTCTTGATTTCTATCCAATAAATAAATAAGATACATAAAAAGGTAAAATTTTTAAAAAAGTAATTTAAGAATAATATACAACAAAATGTCATATACAGAGCCAGCAAGATAGCTCACTAGGATAGTACACTTTTTTGCCTTTGTCATGTTCATGACCAAGGTTCAAGCCCAACACCCATCCTACTGAAGGAGACTTCAGTACTGTGGTATCTTTCCCCATGGGGGAAAAAAGTATGCACGGCATGTTCTTTTTTTTTTTTTAATTAAACCATAGAAGCCTATAGACAAGATGGTACAAACTGCTTATGAACATTTGTATTTTTTTTTTAAGTCTGGTATAAATACTGGTTAGTTTTATAATGAAGAGATTGGAAGGAGCACAACTTCTGCTCCCAGACTACTGGACAATTTGACAGGGGGAAGAAAGAAGTCAACAAACTTATCAGCCAAAAGACCAATTTCAGCAACTGTGCAAAAATAGAAGCCTGTAGGAATTATGGAAGGTATCTTGGAATCAGAAAAAATGGTCAAAATTCAAAGTAAATCATCAAGGCTGGCCAGACAGCTCACTGGAATAGTAAGTATGTCAGTGTTATCATATGTGCAGCCTAAGTTTAAGACCAGCCCTCACAACACTAGGAAAAGCTTCTATGCTGTGTTGTCTTTCCCGTTCTACTTATGTCTCTCAGTCTCTGTCTCTTCTATCTGAAAACATTGTCATGGAGCTGTGAAGTCCCAAAGTTCCAGTGGAAAGCAAAAAGAGAAAAAAGAAAGAAAGAAAGTAAAAGTAAATTAGTAGCAGCAAATTTTCTTTGGGGGGAGTGAGATAGGGAAGAGTCCACAGTGGAGATGAATATCCAAAGACCTGTTGCTAAAAGGCAAAAGGTACAGGATAAATGTGGACTTCAACTTCAACAGATCTAAAAGATACACTTACACACCTCTCTATCTCAGGGTATGTGACAAAAATAACCTGCTACACATCAAACATGTCATCTTTTTAGACAACTGTCACATCTACAGTAGTGTGAGAGGTCTCTACAAGGTAAAACTCTGATGCCTGTTTATTAGAGTACAAAGGGGAAGAACTGTCAAGATTTTAGCAAAGAACTCCTTTGGTATGATAAGCACTGTTTCCCTTGGAGAAAGCAGAAATAGAATACGAATCAGTTCACCACTAGAATTGACAAAGCAAAAGAAAACTTAATGAACTAGTGCAACACCAACTCAGGACTCAAAAAAGAGGCTAAGTGAACCACACAGATTTCAGGTCAGTGAAGATGCTGAACAGTAGTATCTCACAAAACTTTATTGACTACACATCGATATTGACAGGACAGTTCTCAACAGAAAGACCAAAGGGAGACCCTTGGCATAAGCCAGGAAAGATAAAA
Source organism: Erinaceus europaeus (assembly GCF_950295315.1). NCBI lineage: Eukaryota > Metazoa > Chordata > Mammalia > Eulipotyphla > Erinaceidae > Erinaceus > Erinaceus europaeus. Next base: position 33,703,899 of record NC_080172.1, on the reverse strand, counting down.
ATATTCAGTCACATTTGTACCCCTTCCCCATATTCGGGAGCTACTCTCTTCCCTGATCCAGCTTTCTGTCCCTTTTCCAGCCATGACATCAACTCCCTAGACAATAACTTAGATCCACCTGCATATCAGATTTTAAGCTCAAAGAAAAAATCAAACAAAAAAACCCTAGTATAGCTACAGGCCCTTTGAAATATAACTAAAATATGCCTACTAGCTATCTACGAAATGGAGGACACCCCCCACACACAACACTTCATCTGCACTATTCCAGCCTTAAGGTTCATGACTGTTCAACAATTTGTTTGGCTTTGTATGTTAACTCTCTTTTCAGCCACCAAGTTCCACATGCTAGCATGATGCCGACCAGACTCCCCTGGACAGACAACCCCACCAATATGTCCTGGATCTCCACTTCCCCCAGAGTCCCAACCTACTAGGGAAAAAAAAGAGGCAGGCTGGGAGTATGGATCAACCAGTCACTGCTCATGTTCAGTGGGGAAGCAATTACAGAAGCCAGACCATCAACCTTCTGCATCCCACAATGACCTTGGGTCCCTACTCCCATAGGGATAAAGAATAGGAAAGCTATCAGGGGAGGGGATGAGATACAGAGATCTGGTGGTGGGAATTGTATGGAGTTGTACCTCTCTTACCCTATGGTTTTGTTAATGTCTCCGTTTTTAAATAAATAAAAAAATTGTTTTAAATATTCAGTCACACAGCTGACTACCCTGTATATACTTTCTTAAAAGGCATGCTATCAAAGGCTGTCTGAAATAAGGGAAATACTGTTCTTCACTCATAATCAAAATACAACACTGTACTTCTTTGAAATTCCTTCTTATGAATGCTGTCAATATTTCCCAGACAGAATAGTCTACCCCAGTGATGTCTGCAATCATTATAGTAGCATAAGACAGTTAAATTCCTCTAATGAGCAGAACAAGAACAAGACTCTTCTTGCTTGGAGTAAAACTACACAATTCCATAAAATAAAATCTTAACTTAGTCTAAATTCCATTGGCTTGGAGTTTTTAAAGGTGTCACAAGTTTTATAGGATACTTCCAGTGTGTAAATTAATATATGGTTCATGAATTTTCCCCAGATATTTCGGTGCTTTCAAAAAAAGATCATTTTGGAGTGAAGCATACCATAAAGCTGTATTCAGCAAGCACACACTGAAAAAGTAGATGGCTCCTTCTGGGAATAGTTTTACTATGGCTCTTGTCCCATAACCCATGGATAAGAGTAGTATTCAAAATAAACATTGCAGGAGATGGATATTTGGTGAAAAAGGATCCTTCAGGCACTAAAGGTAACTTTTAATCTCAATGTAGCTTTAAAGATACAATGATAAGTACCTGAAATTCTGCACTGAATTAAAGTCCATAAAGAAAATTGTGCCCTACAGATATGTCAGTATAATGCTCTAATGAAAAGCGTTCTTTAAACTATGCACTGGGTTATTTTCCTCCGAACAGCTAAATTTTTCAAAATACATATACCTCATATGCAAGTTTTATACAAATGACAGATAATAGTAGTATGCCCTTAAAAGGATGCATCCTAACTCTGCTAACAGAAATCATAGATAATGTTTCAATCATGCTGACGAGTCAAAGGTATTGATGATGACACTGAAAAAGACTATTTTGGGGTGGGGTAGGGTAGGGGAATACAGGTCCAAAAAGGATGACAGAGGACCTAGTGGGGGCTGTATTGTTATATGGAAAACTGGGAAATGTTATGCATGTACAAACTATTGTATTTACTGTCAAATGTAAAACATTAATTCCCCAGGGCCAGGTGGTGGCTCACCTGGTTGAGCGCAAATGCTACTGTGCTCAAGGACCCAGGTTTGAGCTCAAGGTCCTCACCTGCAGGGAGAAAGCTTCACAAGTGGTGAAGCAGGGCTGCAGGTGTCTCTCTGTCTCTCTCCCCGTCTATCACCCTCTTCCCTCTCCATTTCTGGCTGTCTCTTTATTTATTAGAAAAAGAAAAAGACTATTTTTCTGTGTGGCAAAAAAGAAAAGAAAGAAAGAAAGAAAGAATGAAAGAAAGAAAGGAAGAAAGAAAATTATTTCATTCTTTGAATTGTTAACCAGTTCTATAGGGAGACCATAGAGTTATGCTATTGAGGCGTGGGGGAGGAGAGAGGAAGATAGCAATATTTGATTTACTGTGCATCTGGTAAAAGGAAAAATGAAACAAACAAAAGTAACTGCTATCACAAACTTTTGAAAGAAAAAAATTCAGAGACAAACAGGATCAGTGTAAATTAAATCCACAGGTAATTCTGGTGATCAGCCAGAATTTGATACCTGTTTTTCTCTAACTTGAGGACATGTCAGTGAAACATTTAAGAGGATACAGCCAAATAAAGGCCATTAAGGATGTCATCCTTCAAGTCCCCTAAAGGATAACATCAATTCACAAAAATGCATACTCTGTTCATCTGTTTTAACTATATGGCTCAAGCATCTACAGCTGACCCCAACAATGCAAATGTTGTGTGTGTACTCCGTCACCACTATCTTTACTGGACCCTAGCTATTGGGCCTGAGGGTACCACCAAGGAACTTAAACAGACCATGCAACTGCTGTAGATACCCCTCTGCATCACCAAGGACTTCACAGTTGTTGATACTGTGGACTCCAAAGGTCTGAGTCTTGCTGATATCATACCCACTACACTTGGAAAAGTTATATACTTCATGTAGCCCTGTAAGTCACTAGAGATGAGACATCCTGAACTTATTAACAAATTTGGAATAGGTAACTCCTTCTTCAGAAAGATACTTACAGAGGCTACAGAGGTCAAAATGAATGAAAGAAACATGATCCCAATAATAAAAAATAAAACTACAGTACATGGCCAGTAACTCCTCTGAAAGAAATGGAGATAACAGAGTTATCTGATTTTTAGGCAGCTTGGAACATTCCTACTCATGACCACAGAATGTGAGCTCAGATCTACAGGGATGCAGAGGTCACATCAGCTCCTAAGCTGAATATGGGATCCCGATCAGATAAAATCGATGGAGTTTTCAGTCAACAATATTTATACAACTTTTCCCTATTTGGGAGCTTCTCTCTTCCCTGATCCAGCTTTCTGGTCCTTTTTCCAGCCATAACATCATCTTCCCAGACAATAACTTAGATCCACCTGCATATCAGATGCACAGCTCAGAAAAAAAAAATCTAGAATAATCATAGGCCCTTTGGAATATAACTAAAATATGCCTACTAGTTATCTACAAAATGGAGGAACCCCCCCACACACACACACACTCTTCATCTACACTATTCCAGCCTTTAGGTCCATGACTGGTCAACAATTTGTTTAGCTTTTCATTTATTTTTTATTTATTCCTTTTTGTTGCCCTTGTTGTTTTATTGTTGTAGTTATTATTGTTGTTGGATAGGACAGAGAAAAATGGGAAGAGGAGGGAAAGATAGAGAGGGAGAGAAAGACAGACACCAGCAGGCCTGCTTCACCACCTGTGAAACGACTCCCCTGCAGGTGGGGAGTTGGGGGCTCGAACTGGGATCCTTGTCAGTCCTTGCACTTTGCGCCACTTGCACTTAACCCGCTGTGCTACTGCCCAACTCCCCTTAGCTTTGTATATTAACTCTCTTTTCAACCACCAGGTTGCAGATGCTACTGTGATGCCAACTGGACTTCCCTGGACAGATGACCCCACCAATGTGTCCTGGAGCCCTGCCTCCCCAGAGGCCCAGTCCACTAGGGAAAGAGTGAAGACAGGCTGGGAGTATGGATCAACCTGCCAACACCCATGTTCAGTGGGGAAGCAATTACAGAAGCCAGACCTTCCACCTTCTGCACACCATAATGTCCCTTGGTCCATACTCCCAGAGGGACAAAGAATAGAAAACTATCAGGAGAGGGGATGGGATATGAAATTTTGGTAGTGGGAATTGTGTGGAGTTGTACCCTCTTATCCTATGGTCTTTGTCAGTGTTTCCTTTTTATAAATAAAAATTATTTTAAAAAATTAGAATGATGGTTCTAAAAATGTTCAGGCTGCTATAAGAGAACACAGATAAGTTAATACCAGGAAAATAACATAAGAACAAACTGAGAAAATATTATGTAAATATCAAACAAAATTTGAAGCTAACGAATACATTAAAATATGTAAGTCAATAAAAGCTTTAATATCTCACTTGACCAAGGAAATAAAATGATTAAGTTTGATGACAACTCAGCTGAAATTATCCATCAAAAGAAGAGAAAAAAGAATTAAAAGGGTTTAACAGATATGAGTACCAACAAAATAACCAATTTATAAGCTAATAGAGTTCTAGAAGACACCGAGAAAGGCAAAAAGAAAACTTTCTGAAAGGCAAAAAACTTAAGTTCTGAAAGCTCATGGGAGGGGGTGGTGGCGGTGTGGAATATCTGGTTGAGGGCACATTACAGTGCACAAGGGCCCAGTCCCCACCTGCAGGGGAAAAGCTTCAAAAGCCATAAAGCAGGGCTGCAGGTGTCTCTCTCTCTCTCTCTCCCTATCTCCCCCTACCCTCTCAATTTCTTGCTGTCTCTATATAGTAAATAAACACAGTTAAGAAAAAAGCTTTAAAAAAAGAAAAGAAAACTCACAGGTCATCAACATAAATATCCTCTCCATGAAATACTGTAATAAAACTGTTTAATATAATAGACAAGCACATGTGGCGCAAAGTGCAAGGACCTGTGTAAGGATCCTGGTTTGAGGCCCTGGCTCCCACCTGCAGGGTGCATTGCTTCATAAGCGGTGAAGCAGGTCTACAGGTGTCTGTCTTTCTCTCCCCCTCTGTCTTTCCTTCCTTTCTCCATTTCTCTCTGTCCTATTCGGCAACAACAACATCAATAACAGCAATAATAATAACCACAACAATGATAAAAACAAGGGCAACAAAAAGGGAAAATAAATAAATAAAAGGTAATCTGTGACATCAGGAAAAAAAGTGAACAAAAAAGTAACTTGTATGTAGCTGAAGTTAGTCTGTTATCATTATCAAGTGAACTACTGTATCCACAAAAGGTTTTTTATTTAAGTTTTATATCAGTTTGTTGAGGAAATGTTGATTTACAGGACTGCAAAAGGTTTTATATAGTCTTACAGTAAACAAAATATAAAAAGCTATAATAAATTCACAACAATAAAGAGAAAAGAATCTAAACATACAAAACTACAGAAAACCATCAAGTAACAAAAGAAGTCAACAAAAGAGGAAGGAAGGAACAAGGAAACTATGAAACAGAAGAATAAAGATGCAGCCCAGGATATGGTACAGTATAAGTGCTATTACTTATAAAAAGCATAAGGTCCTGAGTTCAATTCCTGGCATCATATATGCCAGAATGATGTTCTGGTTCTCTCTATCATTAATAATTAAATCTTTACATTTTTTACATTAAAGAAATAAAACTATAAAGGAAGCATTAGTAAGTGCTGATTTATGAATAATACTCTAACTGAAAACTCCAATTGAAACACTTAAGAGTTGCTAGATGAGGGAAAAAAAAACAACCTAAATATCAAGAAACTCACTACAACTTCAGGGATACAGAACGACTCAAACTGACAGGATGAAAAATTTATATCCCATACACTGGAAACCAAAATAGAATGAGGACAGCAAAATAAACTAAACCAAAAGCTAGAGTCAAGGCCATAATACACTTATAAAGGGTTCAAGTTATTAATTATATAAGTCTTAAATATACACTGCCTAAGCATAGTATACAGATATTAACAGATCTGAAGGGAGAAACATACATCACTACCAGAGAACGTTATGCCTCATTTTCAACAATGAACAGATTATCCACGGAGACTATAATAAGGAAATATTGAACTTAAAGCTATACTTCACAATAAATACATATAAAAAGAAATCTAGGAAATAGTATAAGTATCTAGGAAATAGTATAAGACTGAAGGCAGATTGATTATCTATTTACTACAATCATGTCTTCAGAAGCTCCCCCAAGCCATTTTTGTATGAAAAATACATCTTTAACAAGGCAATTTAATTTATTTTACTAAGTTTGTACTGTTACGAGTGACTTGTTTTCCTCTGCTACTGGCAACTATTCACTTTTTATATTCAGATTTTGTTTATCAAAATTAACTTGTGTATAATTATAATATATGAATAGAACTTGGATCAGCAGACCCACATAAAATGAGTTAGGTAGTACAAATAGGCAGTGCATAATAAATCACTGCATACAAGAGACAGGCATATATAAAAAAGCATATAACATATTTCAATACAGACCTAAAGTCAAGTCATTGATCAGGTGACATATGACAACATGATCCTGATCCCTGGGAATTATTAAAGTACATGAAATCTCATGTATTTTCCTGAGTGTGATACACTATTGCTATGTTATCTTACAGTGCTACTATAAGAACAGAAATACATTTTAGAAGGAAAGTCAGTGTTTGAAAATTTAATTTAAAAAAACAGTAATATTCTGTAGAAGTCTGAGAGGTACTGAATTAAACAATTCTATTAATCAACACTAAATGTGCTTAGCACCACTTAATTGCAGTTAATACATTTGAAAGTAATAAAACTGTGCTGTATGAAAGTATTTTATCACTTGAACATTTTACTCTACATTTTAGACTTTCTAATAATCATTTCAAAAATAACATGGAAAGAGCTTACTTTGTAGCATGCCTGGCTTGCCCTGAACCTGGTTCAGGTTTGAACTTCAGAATACAAGAGTATCACAACCCCAGAGGAAACTCCAGTGCTATATGTTCTCTCTCCCTACCCCCTCCCTCCCCTCCTTTTGTCTCTCTCTCTCTCCCTCTCCCTCTCCCCCCCCCATCTCCCCACCCACTCCCTTCCTCTCTCCTTGGGGGAAAAAAAACAATGCAGAACAGTGAAATCAGCTGATGAGGAAAAAGATGTGTTTTGTGCAATTTCACTTTATTAGTAGCTTGGTGCCTAGAATGCTTCCACAGTCAGAGGTGGTTTTTGTATAGCTTCACTGGGCTGGGGGTATGGGTGAGGCCATTTGGTTCTAATCTAAGTAATACATATCTGTGGGGACAGAGCTGTATGATGGTGTCTGGGCAAATACTATTATCTAGAGTTACTCCAGGTGACCACTAGGATTCTCTAAAGTGATTCTGGCAGCTGCAAAGTGGTTAGATGCTGGTGCAGCCATGAATCTTTTGGGGTTCCCTATCATGGCAAGGAATGGTGAACTTGTAGTCATCCTAGCTCTGATTTTCATAGTCACTTGACACCTATACCTAAGTACCTGATACTATCACCCCTAGGTAAGTGTGTGAGTATTAATAGTGATTTGCTAGGGCAAAGACTGCTCTTGTGTTTTGGTCAGGTATTATATAACTAAGTGTTCGTACCTCTCATATGTTAAGGATACTCATTTCTTCAAGTGAACAAATGCAAGACACCAAAATTATACCTTGGAGGAAGGGCACTCCGGCGTGATAAGCTCTGGGTCTGAAAAATACTCATAGATATCATTTTTTAACTGTAGTGGTGATGTATTAGAGTTACACACCTTACTGTGGCCACAGTTCCAGTTCACACTCTTTGGCCTCAGTACTACGTATCTTAAAGGGTGGGGTGGTTACTCGTCATTTTATAAAATACATGTCTTGCTGTGTGGTGCCTGAGTTCTGATTAAATAGCAGGACTTTTTTCTGTGTAGTTGAAAAGTGCCAGTGGACTTGGAACTACTTCAGTAGTGGTGACACTCCTGCTGGAAATACTGAGTCTCTTTTACCAAATTCTAGTTCTTATATTTAGCTTTAATGCAGTGGTTCCTAACTGGGGAGGTGTGAGAACTGCCTGGTGAGACTTTCTAACTATAAAGGACTGGTCTCTGTACTCCCTATAGGTAATCCCATTCGTTCACACCACTTTAAGTTCATATGTACACTGACCACTCCAGTTTTTATGCATTTGCCTGAACTACCTAACAGCACCATAGAATTATTTAATAATTCCGGAACAGAACCTTCACTCCTTGTCTGTTCCTCAGTATTCCCTATTTTTCCAAAATGCTACCCATTATTCTCTCCCACTGCCCCAGCAAAAATAGAGGCTACTTTTCCTTTCCTGCTGCTCCTTTTCCTGTTTTGATTCTGACAGCTCTGTAATACAGTTTGGAATCAGGAAATATGGATTCTCAAGGTTTTGTTGTTCTTTCCCAGGACTGCCTTATTTAATATGGACATTTGAAAAAAATAATTCTACCAATTCAAGAACACAGGCTCCCTTTTCCACTTGTGTGTGTGCCTTCATTTTGTCCCCATCAGAATTTTTCTTTTTGTTGTTGTTTGTTTTTTTAATATTTATTTTTCCATTTGTTGCTCTTGTTGTTTTATGGTTGTAGTTATTATTGTTGTTGTTGTTGGATAGGACAGAGAGAAATGAAGAGAGGAGGGGAAGACAGAGAGGGGGAGAGAAAGATAGGCACCTGCAGACCTGCTTCACCAATTGTGAAGCGACTCACCTGCAGGTGGGGAGTCAGGGGCTTGAACTGGGATCCTTACACCGGTCCTTACTGTACTACAGTCCAACTCCCTCCATCAGAATCTTAATAGCTTGTTATTGTGTAGATCTTTCACCTCCTTGCATTTCTTTTTTTTTTTTCTTTTATTTTTTCCCTTTTCTTCTGCAACTAGGGTTATGGCTGGGGTTAGGTTCCTGCATGATAAACTCAAGGCTCCCAGAGCCCTCTTTTTCTTTTTGGATACAAAGGAAAGAACTTGGGAAGGGAAGAGTAGAGAGAGAGAAAGAGAGACACTTACAGCACTGCTCCACTACCCTGTGCAGAAGCTTCCCCTCTGCAGCTGGGGAGTAGGGCTTGAACCAAGGTTCTTATATATGGTAATATGTGCCTGCCATTCACTATGTGCTGTTGGTATGCTTCTAAATTCTGCTTCTAAAACCCCTTCTGTTACATTGCTTGAGGCTGTGGTCTATTTACATAATCACTGTTTTACCTGGGTCCCGTCCTGCCTGCAGGGTATTGGTTTAATCCCCACTTGTTAGATGGAAGCTTTCTATGTTCTGTTGGTGCTCTTTTTTTGCTCCACCCCCTCTCCTAGTCATTTCCTTTCCCTTGTCACTTCAGGTGAAGAGATGCATAAAAGGCAATGTATCTGATTAATAAACGAGATACTGCTTCCCAGCTCAGCCGTGAGTCCCTGGTCATCTGTCTCCCACTTGTGAAGCTAGCCCAGCATACTGGCAGTCAGCTGAGGTAAAGAACAAACACCTCATCACAGACCCCTGCAGGCGTCAACCCGGCTTTGACCTAGCACGTTATGATTGGGCCCTCCTCAATCGAACAGGCCATGGCCGGTGCGCTGCTATGTTCCACCGCTGGGGAGCCAGAGACGACTCGAATTGCCCCTGCGGCTACAGACAGACTATGACCCACATAGTCAATGACTGCCACCTCTCCAGATTCAAAGGAGGTCTCGAAACTTTACATCAGGCTCAATCTGACGCTGTTGACTGGCTACGGAAGAAGGGCAAATGCTAAAAGAAGAAAGCATACTGGCGCCCTGGGCACCCCGAACTGGGACCGCCAAATGGCACCTGAACAGGGACTGGCAATGTGCGTCATCAGCTAGCATGGCGCCTGAACAGGGACTGGCAATGTTCGTCATCAGCTAGCACTTCTCCTCATATTTATTCTTAGCTGTTTAATTTCTTTTTGATGCATTTCTGAATGGCACTGTTTACTGTTGGGATATTTTGTTGTTAGTGTGCATGAACAGTTGGTTGATGTACGTTGAGCTGGTACTTAAAAAATTACTGAGTTTCTTTAACGGTTCTAACAGTTTTTGATGAAGGCTTTAGTAATTTATATAACAAGATTTATATTACCTGTAGACAAAGAGTTTTATTTATTTATTTTATTTATTTTTGGCTTTAATTTTTTCAACAGATTGCTCTGGTTTGGACTTTTAGGAGTGGTGAGGTTGGACACTGCTGTCTTATTCCTGATCTTAGATGAAAAGTTTTGAATGTTTTTCATCTTTGAATATGGTATTAGCTGTGGGCTTATGTGACTTTTACTACTTTGGAAATGTTTATTCTATTTCTTGATCATGTTATGCTGAATTTTGTCAAATGTTTTTCTGTATCTGTTGAGATGATCAGGTGATTTTTCTCTCACTCTATCAGTCTATTTAGCATGTTTATTGATTTGCATATGTTAAATCATCTTTGTATCCCAGAGATAAATGCAATATGATAGTGTGTGAACATTTTAATGTGCTGTTTAAGTTATTTGTTAATGTTTTGTTAAGAATTTCTGCATGTAGGGAACCTGGAGGGGTAACTCAACTGGTAGAGGACAAACGTAATAGTCCATAGAATATTATATTATTACAGAACAAAGATAATAATGAAGCAAAATTTATGATGAAGGGTGTACTGTGGAACTAGACACTGCAATCTTACAATCTTGTAACAAACTATTACTAACAAATAAAATTATTTTAAAAACCTAAATATATTAAGTATAATAACACAGAACTTCTAAATATGGTATTATCAGCTACCAAAATGAATAAAGAATGCAAATTTCTAGAACTCTTCTCAAATCTTTTTCTTTTAAATAATAATTAGATTACCTCCCTTCGAGTCACAGAAATGTCTTGTACCTCTAATGAAACTAAAGTGAAAGGCAGAGGTACAGGGTCATCAGTCACCAACCAAATGGGTGGTGTTCAAAGCAGTTTCTCTGATCTTTAAAACAACCTTGAGCTATGACTTACATGGTACTTAGAAAACATGAGGAACATACTAGGCCTTTTGTTTTTATTTGGTTATTTACTCATGTATTTATGTGAGATACAGAGAGTAAAAGAGAAGTAAGTGAATGAGAGACTAGAGCACTGCTCAGGTATGGTTTATACTGGTGCTGGGGACTGAACCTGTGAATTTGGAGCTTCAGGCAAGAGAGTCTAATGCATAACCATTAAGCTTTCTTCCCAGGCCCATACTTGGTCTTCTGAATCTTAATAACCATAGTGTTCTCCCTCCTCCCTTCCCTACTGTCTCTGTCTCTCTGTCTCTATCTCTCTCATTTATTTTCTAAGCTATAGACAAAGAAATAATTTAGTTCCAGAATTTGAGCTAAAGCTGAGAAGCAATTTATTTTTAAGTTGCCTACTAAAATACTTCATTGAAATCCTTCCTTATCTTTTCTTAGGTATGCTGATCAATGAACTGATTCCTATTTGAATACAAGCTGCTTCTTTTTATTAGCACCTGCTACACAATAATGTTAAGAGGCATAGCATTTGGGTATAAGAAATGTATTTGGCTCTCTGCTCTCTCTCCTCACAAAACATAGACCCCCCCCAAAAAAAAAAAAAACATAGTACAAAATGAGTCGATTCATTCTCCTCTATGCTTATACCCACCAGATCAGCATTTCCTTTCCCTGATCTCGATATCTACCTGCCCCCTCATCTCTCCAGCCCATGGGAATTTCCACTGATGTCCACCTTATCATAAATGAAACCTGCATTTGACTTCCCGAATCAGTTTATCTTCTAAACTATACCCTTCTGCAAACAAAACAAACAGCTTGGGCAGGGGTAGATAGCATAATGGTTATGCAAAGAGACTCTCATGCCTGAGGCTCCAGAGTCCCAGGTTCAATCCCCTGCACCACCGTAAGCCAGAGCTGAGCAGTGCTCTGGTAAAAAAAAAAAAAAGAAAAGAAACAAAACAAACAGCTTTCAAATGCCCCAAATGAAAAAGGTAGATTTTTTTTTTCACTCAAGCCACCCATCATTACCCTTTATCAAATCTGTTACAAAGTCCTGCTGCTGCTTTTTATAAAATGTGAAGACATTTTCCTCCTCCCTCTTGATGCTAGCCAATGCAATACTGGTACAGGGATTTACTGCCTTATGTCTGTATTATCACAAACAGATTCTCAGCTGCCTTTCTGCTTCTGAGTCTTCCTACACACTGCTACCAGAATAATCCAGATTGAACATTCTCTTAGCTCCCTTCCATGTCTAAAATTTTCTATGAAATTAATTCTCAAGCACTGGTTTTCTCAAATAGCTTCATGATATACTCAATAACATCAAATGTTTCACTATCATCAAACTCCTAACTTGACAAACTAGCATTCAGAAAAATTCACAACATGAACCCAAACTATCTACCATCTTTGCCCCCATTTCTCTGTATAAGAGCACTATATACTAAATCAAACTATAATCCTCACCTCTTATCATGGTGCCAAGCTCTCTCATGATTCCAGCCTGTGGAAACATTGTTCTTCTACTAGGCATGTTTTGTTTCTCCCACAAAAAGTCTAAACAATCAGAAAAGACTACCTTCTGCTCTACATCCTTCATTTAGCTTGAACTAGGCCATTTACCAGAACTTAGTTGTTTCCTTTTAACATCTCTGCTCCTATGTTAAGAACATAAATGAACATCATGAGCTTTTATTCTTATCTCCTATATTCCTTGAACCTACAACAATGTCTGGCACTTAATAAGCACATAAATCTGACCACTGGCATTTACTGAGCATTTAACAGGCACTGTTCTAACATCCTACTTTTTAAAAATTACATGTAATTACTTTTTACATTTCTATTGAGGCAACAGTGGTTTACACCGTCAAATGCTTCAAGAGTACTCTTTAAACCTTTTCAACAAAAGTAATGGGGTCTGGAAATGACACAACTACACAAATGCTACCATTTGTGAGAATGCTGGTGCCTACCTGCAGGGGAGAAGCTGCAGGAGCATAGATCAGGGCTGCAGGTATTCCCCTTCTCTCTGTGTCTGCCTCTCTCTCCCCCTATCAAAAAGAAAGAGAAAAGAAAAAAAAATGACCACCAGGAATGGTGCAGGTACCAAGCCTCAACAAAAATGCTGGTGGCGAAAATATTCACACCAAGACTACCACCAAAGTACAGCAATTTAACTTTTTAACAAGTAACCAAACAATACAACTATCAAATGGTTTCACAAAAGACAGTCATGTCTCCTCAAAGAACAAAGGTTCTTTCAAAGCACGTAACACATTGTCTACTGTAGCTTCTATAGTACCTAATGCAAAGTAAGTTCTCAAACATATGCTGAGTATAGTACTTACAACAAAAAGTTAACTGAATTATCTAGGTTAGGCTGGATGTGTCAGGCTACTGGCTGGTTATGGGACTTTTAAAAAGCTGCCAAAGTTCAGTTTATGTACCTCAGCAAAGACTAAGTTGGCTGACCTGGAAGGATCCTTACTACTCTATAATTCTTTGTCTGGCTTTTCCATGCTCATTTCTCAGATGTTTTGGCAACTGCTGAGAGAATGACTGACTAGATTCTAAAAACTCAAATTTTCTTCATGTTAACGAAGAAAATATTCAGAGAACAGTTCACATTCTCAGGCTTCATTCATCTAATGCCCCAAAGGGAAAATGTTAACACAAAGGACAGGGCCTATGAATTCCACATTGCTTCACATCTGTGGCCTGACAGAGCAGAGGGAAACCACAGCAAAGGACATCTTTAGCCCCAAAGCACAGCAGAAACTAGTATTAAAAGAAAAAAACAAAATAAAACAAGCAAACAAACAAACAAAAAAAACTTTGCAACTTCTTCGACCATCTTGGATGGAGCTAGAAGGAATTGTGTTAAGTGACAAAAGCAAGAGAGAAAGAGGAGTATGGTATGATCCCATGCTGGGAAATTGAACAGATGCAGTCACATCTGCCATGCTGTCCCCTCAGGCTAGTTCCCGGGAGAGTTGGGACATTCTGGGAGCGCCTGTTCCGCCATGTTGTGCCCTCAGGGCATTGTTTATTTCCCTGCCATAGTTGAAGTGCTTTGGTTACTCCTCCCCCTTCCCATTCTCCTGAGAGCTACTCTCATAAAAGCTTTTCTTCCATGCATAACATTCCCCAGATTCCCATTTAACAATACAATGTTATGCATGTAAAAAAAAAGAAAAAGAAGAAGTAGAAACGCAAAGCAGAAATTGACTGAGTTTGGAGTATGGCACCAAAGTAAGAAAGCAGAAGTACACTAGAGTTTGCAGTGAGTACCGCCCTAATACTTCCTCTCCACTTTTCCAAGCTTTGGGTCCATGATTGCTCAACAATTTGTTTGGCTTTATATGTTAACTCTCTTTTCAGTCACCAGGTTCCAGGTGTCATCAGGATGCCGGCCAGACTTCCCTGGATTGAAGACCCCACCAATATGTCCTGGAGCTCAGCTTCCCCAGAGACCCACCCTACTAGGGAAAGAGAGAGGCAGACTGGGAGTATGGACAGACCAGTCAACGCCCATGTTCAGCGGGGAAGCAATTACAGAAGCCAGACCTTCTACCTTCTGCAACCCACAACAACCCTGGGTCCATGCTCCCAGAGGGATAGAGAATGGGAAAGCTATCTGTAAAAGGCAGTAGCCTTGAAATTCCCTTTTTATGCCGTTGTTTGTTAAGTGCTTTTAGTATGAGTTGCTTGTAGTATGAGGTGGAAAATTCCTTGCCCCTTCCCCCTTGAATAAGCAGGACCTAATCAGTGAAGGCCACCCATTGTTCGAAGGACCCTGCCTGGGGACAAGCCTTATCAGGACCTCATCAGTGAAGGCCACCCATTGTTCGAAGGACCCTACATGGGGACAAGCCTTATCAGGACCTTTGAACAGACTCTGTGGTGTGCTGCCTACCGGATGGGTGGTCATAGCCGATGGCAGGAGGATGTGGCGACCCTGCCTGGTTGAATTCTATTGGTTGTGTGATCTTACTATATTTGAAAATAGCCCGCACTTTGCTTTGAATGGACCCTGCTTTTTGCTAAGTTTGAAATGATTGGATCTGTGTTTGCTATAGCCTGTTATTGGATGTAGGTTGATAAGGTGATGTGCTCCCCCTCCCTGAGTGTAGTCTGAATTCCTATAAATTGTATGGTTTGAGCCCTGTTCGGGGTCGAGCTTGGTAGACTAACACCAGTCACCATCTCGGCCCGGATTGCAATTCGTCAATAAACATCTTTGCTTCCTTACAGTGGATGGTGGTTTGATTTATGCTCGCTAACATTTGGAGGCTCCAGCGAGATCCCTCAGACGGGTATTCCTGAGGACACCCCATCCTGGGTCCGGACCCTCGGAGGCCTTGGAAGTCCTGCCCGGCGCCGGTAAGTCAGGCCTGAATTTTGCATGGTACCATTTCTTTTCCAGCTCTGCACCTCCGGAGGACCAGTGAGTCAAGCTTGATTTTTGAGTAAGTCCCCGCGGGGCCTGGGGGTCTGTGGATTTCGGAACGCCGCGTTAAAAATCCCAGACCGCAGCGCTGGGGAGTGACGACTCCCAGGCTGCTGGGGTAAGGATCTGGAACAGGGTCCGCCCTGGGACCTGAGACAGGGTCCACCCGGGACCTGAAACAGGGTCCCCTAAGGATCTGGAACAGGGTCCGCTTCCGAACTGTCTCTCGTGGCTGGCCACTCTGTGTTTGTCTCCTTTACTCTCCTCACTTTGGCAATTCGCGAAAAGGCTGAGCCTGTTAGTGCAATTGAGGGGGTCTGGCCGGAGCTACTCTCCGGTGACTCCTGAAGGCCTAACTGGCAACATTCCTTAGTAGCGGCGGCCGGAATGGTAATTGCCCAATCTTGACTGAATGGATGGTCTGCTGCGTGTGTGTGAATGTTATGTGCCTCACGGCCTGAAAAGCTACGGGGCTTGAGTGGGCTCTAACCTGCGTGTCCGTGGGGTCGTTTCAGCTAAGTGGGGGTTCTCAATGTAGTTGAGACCTAGACCGGGGATCATACGGTCACCCCTAAGCTAAGACCCCTTAAGGTCCCGCGAGGGGCCTGGCCAGGCGAGCATCGTTGTGTGCCTGACATCCATTAGAAGTCAGTTCCTTTTTCCCCACTTACAATCTGCCTTGTTGGTCTCGCAGAATTTGCGGTTTGTCTTTTTGTTTGTCTCCTTCCCTTATTTTGTGTTACGGTACCACAGGAGGTTAAAGGTTAAAAAATTTTAGAAAAACTGGAGTCTCCATTAATAAAAACTTCTTGCAACCTAAAAAGGGAAGAAGGTCCCAAGTGGACACCCTTTGGGTTGATAGGGAAAAAGTGTGTGAGAATGAGAAAACGGTGTGCCAGCTGGCTGTAAGAAAGAGTATAAAAAGAACCCGTGAAATCTGGGGTGTTAGGTATTGTCTGGACATTTGTTAAGCGCGCTTGTCTGTCTGTGTGTGTCTTGTCTGTTTGTCAGTCTGTGTTTCGTGTTCACTTACTTCCACTTTGCAGGAATGGGCCAGGCGGCATCTACCCCACTGGACCTGGTTACTCATAGTTTGGGGGTAGGAGTGCATAAATATAAACTCATGACTTTTTGTTCCTCAGAGAGGCTCACCTTCGATGTAAGATGTGTTTCTGTGCTTTTTTGTGTCCCTGTGTCTTTTTGGTCAACATTAAGAAATCATCTCAGAGCGACGGGACCAGATTTGGTTCCGGCCTGAAGTTGCCAGCTGAATTTTGCCTTGTCTTTGTCTCTCTTTTAAGCCTGAGTAGCAGAATCATGTCCTCAGGCTAGTCCAGGCAGGACCCTGAGGGTGCCACCCCGCCCTCACAGGAGTCAGGCTGGCTGGTCACAGCAGGGGCCTGGAGCCGGGCCAGGCAGCAGCTCTAGTGCAGGGGCGACACCCCGCCCTGCCTCGGTGTGGCTGTGACCTGGGACGGGCCCATGGGTGCAGATGGGTGATAGTGCTAGCATGTGTGTGGCTTTACCCATGCCCCCGGAGCTGACTGGAACTGTCTAAAAACTGTCCTTGGTCCTCTTGGGCTCCTCGTGGAGAGAAGCTGAAAGAATTTGTTTCTTCCTCTTTGTTTATTTAGGGCTAGTTAAAGTTGTCCTAGGAGCTATTGGATAAAAGAAAAATCTTAGTATATAAATGTGAGATGTTTCATCTTGAAAAATTGTGTGAGTGCAGATCTAAATTTGTGTTTGACCAGGTATGTTGCTAAGATGTGTCTGTACTGGTTAAAAGCTGCTCTTTTCCCCTAAGCAATCAGCCCAGATATATAAATGATAAAAAGGTGGCTATGAGATGTCTTACATGTTTATATGTGTGTTTTAGGTTTGTTTTAGTGGCCTAAAAATGTTAATCTTAAGGTTAAAAGTGTAAGTAACTTTAAAGCTGCATTCTTATCAAAGTTCTTTAAAAAAGAGTTCTCAATACAGTTCTTATGTGGTAATATAAGGGTAAAAATTAATTTGCTAAGACAGCTAAAGATTTAAAGTCTTGAGTATTTAATGTGACAATTCATCTTCTCCAAATTGATATGCAAATTATCTATTTTATAGATATTGGTCCACAGCAAATTTGGCATTTGTCTGACATTGAAAATGCTTTGAGAAGTCACTAGTATGTGTTAACTCTCTAAGTAATTAGAGTTTGTTTAAAGTTTAAAGAAAAATTTAGTTAAACTGAATTTGGTTTAGAGATCCTGGTTATGGAAATTGCTACAGGAAGTTAAAAAAATAACTTTTAAATGTATGCTCTTTAAAATTCAAACAGAGTCTCTCAAGTTAGGTATCACACACTGAAGATGTGTCTCTATCTCTTGTGTGGAAAATGACAGAAAGGTTATTGACATGTAAACGTTTTAAAATACCTTCTCAACTAAAGAAGTAGAACTGGCTTAGGTGAGTGAAAAATAACACAGTGGTTATATTACTGGTATATCTGTTTGTTAAAAAGACCTTCTAAAATTACATAGAGATGTATAGGCAAATTCTGGTCATTAGACTGTCAGTTTTGGTAAGCTCTTAATCTGGTTTTGTGTATGTCTTACTGGTTACAAATGTACGAGTACAGCAGTGATACCCCTTCAATCATACTGCCAGGTTCTCTTAGGGGGTCTCCAAGAGGCAGTAAAATGGCCCACAAATTTCTCTAAGGTAAATAGAATGACACTAAATTTGGCCTTTTGTTGCTCAAATCTGCCCCAGGTGTTAGAAAAAAGTTACAGAAGACAGAAAGATTTTAAAGAAAAGCTGAGAGATTGCTCAGAGGGTTTTTAAGAAGTTGGTAAATGTTTTGACATCAGACTTTGGAAAGGAAGAAAGAAAGAAAGAAAGAAAGAAAGAAAGAAAGAAAGAAAGAAAGAAAGAAAGAGAAAGTTGGGGCAGTGCCCAGAGGGAAAAGGAAAGTCAGAAAATTGGGGCTAAGGGAAGAGAAAGATCAGTGATGTTGCTGCAAAGAAAAAGGACACTGGAAGAAAGGCTGTTTTATCAACAAGCCATTTAGACTGCTTGTGGATGAACTTAAAGGCATAAGCCGGGAAGTGCTGACCCAAAACCTTGGGCCATGGCACAGACCCGTTGCCTATTTGTCAAATATTGGACCCTGTAGCTGCTGGATGGACAAAATGCCTGAGGACAGTAGCACCTGTGGCACAGCTGGTAAGGAAAGCAGACAAGCCATCACTGGGGCAAGTCCAATGCCCACCTAACCTGCTACCAAGTTCTGTTCCTAGACCAGCCATGAGTGAAATTCAGTGCTGCCACCGGCCTGAACCCTGCCACCCTGATGTTGGAGACGGATCCTGAGGCTCCCTACAAATGCATGACTGCCAAGAGGTATGCCTTTGCTACATGGCGTGTGCATGGAGCATGTGGGGAGAGAAGATTCCTGACTCCCACCGGGAAGATGATCCAGCAAAAGAACCTACTGGAGGCCGCATGGACCCTGCAAGAAGCAGCCATGACCCATTGTTCCGGACATCAGAAAAGAAACTAGAGGGCAGATGAAGCCACTTGTGCAGCTACACAACAAGCAGAGCCAGCCTTGACATTGATTCTACTAGGCTCCCTGCTTCCAAAGGACCCTGGATACAGTAAGGAGAAATAAGATGGGCAAGAGATTAGGACTAGAGACTAAATAGATTTTACAGAAGTAAAATCAGAGACTTTTGGGTATAAGTACTTGCTGATATTTATAGACACATTTTCAAGTTGGGTAGAGGTTTAACCAATAAAGTCTGAGGGGGGCATAGATGGTGAGCAAGAAAATTTTAGATAAAACAGTGCCCAGGTGGAGAGTTCCCTCTCACCATTGGTTCTGGTAAGCAGACATTCACTGTTTTTGTGTCTCAGTTAGTGACCCGAGAAATGGGAACAAATTGGAAATTTCATTATGCTAACGAGCCCCATATCCCTGGGCAGGTAGAGAGATAAATTAGACCTTAAAGGAGACTTTAACTAAATTAACCCTTGAAACTGGCAGGGGATGGGTATCGCTCCTGGCTCAGGCCCTTCTGAGAGTACACTGTCTCCCATTGTAAACAAACTGTCTCCCTTTGAAATGGTTTTTGGCAGACTGCTGCTGTCATGATCTGTGATGCTCTTGTCTCTGATCCATTCCACAACTGTTATACCAAGTTCTTACATATCTCCAGCCTATATTGCAGGACAATTAGAATGCTGTGCTACAAGCCTTTGGGAAGGACCCTGTCACCTGCTGCCTGCTCCACAAGGCACACCCAGTGAGAAAGACCTTATATTGTGATCCTGAGTACACCAACTGCTGCAAAGGTTGCCGGAAAGTGCCACTAGATTCATCACACTCCTTTGAAGAGGACAGTTGCTGATCCCACTGACCCAAAAGAAAAAAAAGATGAAGATGAATCAAAGATTTGATTCTCGGCTAAGACAAGTGGGGAATGTAAAAGGCAGTAGCCTTGAAATTCCCTTTTTATGCCGTTGTTTGTTAAGTGCTTTTAGTATGAGTTGCTTGTAGTATGAGGTGGAAAATTCCTTGCCCCTTCCCCCTTGAATAAGCAGGACCTAATCAGTGAAGGCCACCCATTGTTCGAAGGACCCTGCCTGGGGACAAGCCTTATCAGGACCTCATCAGTGAAGGCCACCCATTGTTCGAAGGACCCTACATGGGGACAAGCCTTATCAGGACCTTTGAACAGACTTTGTGGTGTGCTGCCTACCGGATGGGTGGTCATAGCCGATGGCAGGAGGATGTGGCGACCCTGCCTGGTTGAATTCTATTGGTTGTGTGATCTTACTATATTTGAAAATAGCCCGCACTTTGCTTTGAATGGACCCTGCTTTTTGCTAAGTTTGAAATGATTGGATCTTGTGTTTGCTATAGCCTGTTATTGGATGTAGGTTGATAAGGTGATGTGCTCCCCCTCCCTGAGTGTAGTCTGAATTCCTATAAATTGTATGGTTTGAGCCCTGTTCGGGGTCGAGCTTGGTAGACTAACACCAGTCACCATCTCGGCCCGGATTGCAATTCGTCAATAAACATCTTTGCTTCCTTACAGTGGATGGTGGTTTGATTTATGCTCGCTAACACTATCAGGCGAGGGGGTGGGATATGGAGATTGGGCGGTGGGAATTGTGTGAAGTTGTACCCCTCCTACCCTATGGTTTTGTTAATTAATCCTTTCTTAAATAAAAAAAAAATTAAAAAAAAAAAAAAAGCTTTTCTTCCGCACCTCTCTCTCTTGCCGCGCTTCACTTCCGTGTTTAGACGCAGGAAAGGTTACTGCATGAGGCAGCCATTTTCGCTACCTCCACGTGGCCCAACCTGCTTCTCTCAAACCCAACTCTGAGGTGCCAGCACAAATAAAGATTTGTGTTTCCTCTTCGCTCTGGACCTCCTCTCTCTCTTCTCCACGGCGCAGCACAACAATCCCACTCATAAACAGAAGCTGAGAAAGAACAGAAAAGGAAATGCAAAGCAGAATTTGACTGAGTTTAGAGTATTGTCCCAAAGTTAAAAAAAAAAACTCTGGGGGGAGGAGAATTATTTTCAGCTCCACTGTAGGGGGGTAGGGGTAAGGACACATACCTTTGGTGGTGGGAATTGTGTCAATATATACTCCTAAAAAAAAAAAAAAAAACCTTCCAAATACTCTGACTGTCCAAACTGCTGATAAGAAACAATGAGAAACAATGGGACAGGGCACACACAACACCATGCACAAAGACACTGGTTCAAGTCCTTGATCCCACCTAGAGGGCAAGAGCTACAGGTCTCTCTCCTTTTCTTTCTTTTTTTTTTAATAAATATTTTATTTATTTATTATTAGATAGTGAGAGCAAGAAATTGGGGGGGGGTGAAGGAGAGAGACAGAGAGAAGCCCACAGCTCTGCTTCACCACATGTGAAGCTTCCCAGGGGCTTGAACCTAGGTCCTTACACACTATAATGTAAGTGCCTACCCAGGTGCTCTACTGCCTGGCTCCTAGTCTCTCCTTTTCTATCTTCCCCTTCCCTCTTGATTTCTGTCTCTATCCAGTAATAAATAAATTAAGACAGTGGCACTTACTAGTGGGAACTAGGACAAGAAGTCACACTTGGGGCAAATGCCTCTTCTGCCCTAGGAAAAGCAATGACATTTTCCCTGGACTATGAAAAGTTTCTACCTGCAGTGGGAAATCCATTTACAAGTGAAGAATGGCAAATGTACATATTTTAAAGTGGGAGGAAAAAACTTAAAAATTGCAACAAGGCTCAGAGGAACTGTACACATTTTTATACAGACTAAAAGTGTTACACTCAATGATGACAATAAAGTCTCTGATGACACAAATGATAGAAAGCCCTGTGTCACCAAGAAAGAAGAAAGTCACATGTATTTTCACAAAGAAAAGCAAGTAAGGAGAAATCAAACTTTGCAAGAGATGGATAAACTCTGAGAAGTAAAGAAGCCATCCACTATTCCTGGGGACATTCCAGAAGTCCTCCTCTGAGCTGAGCTGAGCTGAGCTGAGCTGAGCTGAGCTGAGCAGTCCTGAGGGACCCAGATAATAAAGCTCAGTCCCAAACCATGGCTTATGAAGAAGTTACCAGGCTGTGCCTCCACAGTAAGTTAAGTTTCAGCAAATCTAAAACATCATAAAGTCATAGTATTCAATCTTAAAATTATGCATTTATTTGCATAGCTTGCACCCAGAACCTTCCATCCCAAAGGGGCCATGTATTGTGAACCCTTCAGGTGATAAAAGGGAAAAAAATTATATATGTCAAACATCTCCAAGCTCTAGCATAAAAGTTCCCTGAGGATACTTAAAATCTATAAAACATGTACAAGACACTAGTTTAAAACCACAATCACAAAACACACACACACACACTATTACACTAAAAGCCAGCTTGAGAATATTGTTTGTTTTTAATTAGCACACATCTGGTTCAACAGATATGAGCAAATTATTTGCTTCCAATGTTAATAATGGAGAAATTCAGTCTGAACCAGGAACTGGCTATTTTTTCTTTTCTTTTCTTTTCTTTTCTTTAAAGGGCCAGATAGCAAATATCTTGGGCTTTGGTCGCCAAGATGACTCCTGCCACAACTACTCAATTCCATTGCTGCAGAGGAAAAGCTGCCAGAGATAATTCCTGGAGGAAAAGAGAATGGCTAAGTCATGAAATATTTAATCATCTGAAAACATAAGAACCATCCTCAGTTTGTGGGCCTACAACACCTGGTGGCAAGCCAGCTCTGGCCCACAGTTAGCTGAGATAGTAGCAGAGTTCAAAGGGGCAAAATGAAAGGAAATAGGATATGAACCCAGAAGTCATTCTTTTCCTACCCTTGCCACCATGCTTCTTTCTGGAAAAAAAGTAAAACTTAAAACAAAATGTGGACAGAAGGGAAGTCTTCATCCACTTTATTTTCCATCTACTTCCCATGCTTTTTTTTTTTTTCTCACCTCAAGAAGGAATACAAATGCAGAAGGTAGAATTAACACAAATAAAATTAAAGGAGTCGGGTGGTGGTGGCACAGCCAACACAGTGCACAAATAAGCATTCACAAGGACCTGGGTTCAAGTCCCACACCCCAAATGGAGGAAGGAAGCTTCACCAGTGGTGAAGCAATACTACAGGTGCCTCTTTTTCTCCCTACCTCCATTTTCTCATTCAATTTCTGTCTCTATCAAAAGAAAAATAAATAAATAGTGGAAAAAATGACAACAGGAATGGTGGATGATTCATGAAGGAATGAAGCCTCAGTGATAATCCAGGTGGCGAAAGAAAAAAAAGAAAGAAAGACCAGGGCCAGATGATAGTGCACGTGGCTGAACACAAATGTTATATATAAGGCACAGGGAGCCAGGATCAAGCCCCTGCAAGGGGAAGGATTTGTGAGTGAGGATGCAGTGCTATAGGTGTTTCTGTTTCTCTCCTCTACCTCTCCCTTCCTTTCGGTTTCTGGTTGTCTCTATCCAATAAATAAAGATTAAAAAAAATAATAAGAAAAAGACAAAGAAAACTGAGCAATACATAGAAGAAAAATCAACAGCTTGTATGAGACGATTTCAGACATCTCAAATTATTTTAATGTACAGGTTTTACATTTGACTGGTACTAAACAATATAATCTTAACTTTCTATGCTAAAAGGCAAGAGGAAAAAATCTGGACTATTGCCAACTTTTAATTCAGTTTGTAGAAAGTAAAAGATGATCTATTTACTGTCACTTGAACATAATATGATTTTCTCAGAATAAATTTATCAATCAAAAAGTTTCATAATGCTATTTTTTCCATTTTTTCTTTGATGTGCATATGAAAGTAAAATCTTTTCTTGTGTCTTCATTACTGTATTGCAATTTAGAATCCTAAAAATGTAAAAGAACTTCAGGGATCCAGAAAAAAAGATACACTATCTCAATCATCAAAAACTACTAGTCATCATATTGAGTATTAGAACTAACTACCTTTTGAGCAACACTTCAAGGGACAAAAAAGAAGAAGGGTTATTTCTGGCATATACTAAATTGAGATCAAGAATGCCACTAAAAGTTCTACAACGCATAAAACATGCCCCCATACAAAGGATTATCCAGTCTGAAGTGTCAATAGCAAGACGGTTGTGAAGCTCTGCTCTATAAAGCAACTAAAGGTAGAATATATATAATTTTAAACTAAAATGTTATGAGGTTGTTCTTTTCTTTAGAGACCATCATTACACTTATAATTTTAACATAAAATATTTATTGAATACTTAAGTGCTTGCCTGAATAAAATTACAAACAGCTCTACCTTAAGTGTATCCATCTCACAGGTAAGCATAAGAGGACCTCAAAAACAGCAAGTCCCTTCAAATCAGATAGTTTATTTCCTGGGCAGGGAGGACAGCTCACCTGGAAACACCTGATTTGTGAAGCCTCTGACCCAAGTTGAACCCAGTCCTCACCACACTGAAGGAAGCTTTGGGTTTTCGGGATATTTCCCTCTATCAAGCTCTCTCTCTATCTAAAAGAATAAAATAAAAATAGGTCCTGAGTAGAAAAACCCAGGCAACTACATATATATTTCCTATTACAGGGCAAATTTAACAGGATTTAAATTACCAGTCTGAACTTCACTTCAGTAAAATCAGCCTTCCAATTTGTTTGAACCTAAAATATGGTTTCACCCTCAATATTTGAAACTTGACTTGAAATCTGTAACTGAAACAACAAAGTATTTTTAGCTAAAATGGTCTACTTCCTCTCCTAATCTGAGTAATGACAAAAAAGCAACTATCTCTATTAGAGTTGTTCTTCCTCTCCTTAATTCAGTACATTCGCCAAATCTTTGGTACCAGAACTTGGTCACCAAGACAGAAAAAGCCAAAATCCAAAATGAGGCCTCAATGATCCAGCAACCAGAGATCAAATCTCAGTTGTTGAAAATCCTCCATTGCTTTACAGATCTCTTTAAGAGATAAGGTGAAGGAGCAACAATGGAAAACCAAGACTGCTGAATTCAAAGAAATAATAAAAAAGCAAGGGATCACAGCAGCAGTCACTAACTACTGCTTCTAAGAAAACCTAAACATTTATTCCAGTCTTTCCAAAAAAAAAAAGTACAAAGTTCTTAACTATTTTCACTAAAAAAGCAATAGTTGACTCAAAGTAAAAAAACAACAAACACAAGTGGTAATTTTAGTCTATGGTTTGTCCACAATCCAGATAACCCCTAAAGCTAATTAGTATGAGTCACCAAGAAAATCCCTTTTGGGTAAGTAGGATTGCAACATCTCCAAAGCAAAAGTATTTGCTTGGTCTCTGATAGCACTGTTCATCTGGGAACAACACATTTAACTCAATTAAAAAAATAATAAAACTTAAGCTTTCAAACTAGATGCAGTCACAAGTTATCGGTCCCAAATGGTTTATAGGAAATAAGCTTGGATCTCAGCAAAACATGGTGGGCAAGAGTCCTGCAGGAGTATTAGATGCACACAGGCATGGAGGAGACCAGCTTCTTCAGAGTCTTTCATGTCCTTGTATTCCTAAATAAATAGTTGACACCACTGTCAAAATTCCATCACTTCCCCAGAGTCACAGACCTGAAACATTGCACCCACCCCCCAAATGAGACCAGCTCTCTTATAAACAGCCACCTGCACAAACCCCAGCAACAAGTGCTACAGTTTATAGAGTGCACCTGTGTGTGGAGAAGCGTGGGAAGACCCACCTTATTTTCCCTATATCATTTTTAAGAGTCAAAAGCTTTCTGAAAGCAAGAGGAAAATAAAGGGGGTATTAACAGAAGTCAACTCTACTAAACATTAACTATGCTGAACTCTAAAATATTATTAGAAGGTGGGGCAGGGGTGTGAGTTCAAACAATATTGAGACTCCAGTGGACTGTGGTGGAAGGTTTCTGGTTCTTTGGTGGTAAACATAGTGTGATAACACACATTTGAAGAGGTGTAAAACTACTCCTGGACCAGGCAGTGGCACACCCAGTTAAACACATATTATAGTGCTCAAGGATCCAGGTTCAAGTCCCCAACTCCCACCTGCAGGGGGTAAGCTTCAGTGCTTCACTGAAGCAGTGCTGCAGGTATCACTCTTTCTTCCTATCTCCCCACTTCCCTCTCAATTTCTCTGTCTCTCTAATAAATAAAATATTAAAAATGAAACTATGTGGGAGTTGGGCAGTAGCGCAGCGGGTTAAGCACAGGTGGTACAAAGCACAAGGACCTGTGTTAGGATCCCGGTTCGAGCCCCTGGCTCCCCACCTGCAGGGGAGTCGCTTCACAGGCAGTGAAGCAGGTCTGCAGGTGTCTATCTTTCTCTCCCCCTCTCTGTCCTCCCCTCCTCTCTCCATTTCTCTCTGTCCTATCCAACAACACCATTAATAACAACAACAATTAAAAAAAAAAAAAAAAAAGAAACTATGTCTAGTCCTATTTCCAACTCAAGACACCATCTCCCCAAACAATGCCTCTGGTCCACCTACATGTTAGCTGTCATGCTCAGGCAAAAATTAGTAAACTCATGGGACCCCTGGAATATACCTAAAATAGACCTACTAGCTTTTTCCAAAATGGAGATCACAAAAATCATCTGCTATATTTTTGCCTTTAGGTTCCTGACTATTAAACAATTTGTTCTACTTTATAGCTTAATGTTTTTTCAGCCAAGTTGCAGATAATGCCAACCTGACTTCCCCAGACAGGACCTCACCAATGTACCCTGGATCTCTAGCTCTCCAGAGTCCCGCCCCACTAGGGAAAGATAGGGACAGGCTGGGAGTACGAATCCAACTGCAAACACCCATGTTCACTGGAGAAGCAAATACAGGAGTCAAATCTTCCTTCCACTTTTTGCACCACATAATGATCTTAGGTCCATTCTCCCAGAGGGTTAAAGAATAGGAAAGCTTTCAAAGGAGGGGATAGGATGCTAGATTCTGGTGGCAGAAATTGTGTGGAATTGTACCCTTCATATCTTGTGTGCTCTTGTCAATATTTTTTATTTTATAAATAAATTAATAATAATAAAGAAACTGTGCTTTTAAAACATACTGTCTTCTAAATTACTACCTGAACAAAAAATAAAAACTGTTAAGGTTTTCACCTTCCAATGTCCTTCAATCAAATTCAAGACACTTTCACTTTCTCATTTGATACACGCTGAGTACAAAGATAAACTCCAAAGTTCACATACACAAATAATGAAAATAAAGTTCACATTCACATTTTCCATCAACATTCCCATCTGAAGTGACTTTCAAGAGTTCACATTAACCTCTATGATCATCTGCCATACAGAATGACCATTTGTTCTATAAAACCTGATTCATTAATTAATTCTCCAGATTCAACATAAGATTTTAATAGAAAATCCTATTATATGCAACTCAGATAAACAGCTTGTGAAACCAGCTTGAAGAAGTAGTGAAGAATTTCAGGGAAATCTTAGCAATGTATCTCCTTTCCACCTGCTTGAATCCTTACTAGTTGCCTCAAAGCATCTTCAAATCATGGTGAATTTTTTAATGTATTTTTCTAGCTGAGATTAACCCTAAAATAAACACAAAAGCTAAAGCAGCGCCACCTGTTGACACCAATTCTCAAAGGAATTCAAAAAAAGGGGGGGGGAACCAAAGGATTTCTAAACATTCTGTCAGAGGCAGGCAGCTTGCTCTCAGGTAAGAGGCAGTGAAACACGCCAAGTTAGGTCTACCAGGTCAGGCCAACTAGTGTTCTGGGAGGAGAGGAAAAGAACATAAGTGAGAATACGAGACGACTCTCAATCTTAGTGATTTTTAAACATGCCCTGCTTACAGATGGGCCTCATTCAAAACCCATAATGATACACAGTGACTATCAAACTAGTTTGACTTCATTAAAACTCAGAAACTGAGTACCCAGACTTGCCAAAGAAATATCCTGTAGTGCAACTCAGTTTTGCTAATATGGTATTGTCATCAAATAGAAGGTTATACAGAAATCAAAGATAGTGGGGGGGAACCCACAAATGTTAGATGCTGTGCTACATTATGTTTAACCCTGATGTAAGATAAATTTTGACAGGAGAGGTATAAACCTCAAGTATGTCACTGCCAAAAAAAAATAAAAGAGGCAAACAATTAGTAAGAGGCAGTCTAGTGACAGAGAGACTAGAAGCCAAAGGTTGCCTGTTGAAATTTCAATGGTTAGCTATGTGACTTTGGTCAAGGTAAATTCTCCTTATCAGTTTCCTCACCTACTGGGTGACAATTTTGGGACTTTGGTTTACTGTGTAAGGCATATGTCTATATGAATCTTCCAGCAGGGCTCTGTAAACCTAATTTATGTGTCTGACACTATCCTGTCCTGCTTGAAGATTCAATGGTTATCTAAAACTACATCAGCCAAGGCCATCTCCTCCTGCACCAAAAATCTAATTCCAAAAATCTAAGAAAGGCAATCTTAAATACACAAAGCTTCACCTTCCAAGCCTTCTCCCCTTGCACAAAAAACAAAATATACAGAGTGCCTTTTCTTCTAATAACCACTGTCACATTATCAAAAGCTTCACAGTCATAGCCTGTTAACATGGACTAAATTCAATATTAAAACGTTGGAATTAACTTTGCCTAAAATTTTCTAATAATGGCATGAGTCACTCCTTTAGAAATAGTAAAATGTCAAGGTTGCAGAAACCCTAGCCCCAGATGTTAGCATAAATCACTTCCAAGTGATCAAGTCAAAGCCAAAAGACATTACTCAAAATAACACTTTAAGTAAATGAATCAGTTTGTATGGTTTTTCCTATAATGGAAAAAAAAAATCTAAAAATGAGGTTGAGGGTGTTTACACAGAATTATACATCACATTAAACAGGCTGGAAACACTTCCTTTCTCCCTCCCCCATTCAGAGAGCCCACCCTTTTTTCAACCTGTTCTCTACTCTAGTCAACATTTATAATACAAATTCTAAATTCATACTGAAAGATATTCCACAGCCTTATATTTACTCTATTTCCTCTAAGGTACTTAAGCTAAATGTAAGCTTTCCAAAATTCTTAATACATCTGTTTGCAACAAGATTTTTAATATCTCTCACCCATAAAATATTCTGAGTGTTCTGTACTAATAGTACTTCAGCAAAGACACCTCTCTCTTTTTTCCATTTCATACTTCAGGTAAAGTTTCAAGTATAATTTCAGTTAAATTCATGAGATTTAGCCTAACTTATTAAAAAAAATGGTCATTTAAAGTGTCACAAAGGACATCCTGGGGCTCTCTAACACTGACTCAAATAGTTGACAGATCAGCTTGTCAGGGTTATCTTCAGATTTCATTACAGCGATTACCATCCAATACCCAACTTTACTAAATTGTCTGAAAGGTGCTGCTCATTGACAAATAATTTAAAACATTGACCACACACACGGTTCGCTTCCAAACAGAAACTACCTGGTCCGCTTGCTTATTTTTTATTAACTTTAAATTAAAAAAAGACTTAAGGCAGGCCTTCTTCCCAACTTGTCTGACAATGTGTGATCACTGGACACAGTGCTGAGCGCCCCACAGCTTCCGGTCCGAGTATAACAAGCGCTTCCCCATTAGGCTCCCCGTCTGCTCCCAACCCAAGTACTAGGTGAAGAATGACGACACTAATACCATCCCTACAGATTCACATCTACGACATCTGCAACACGAAATAAACTTTTGTTTATTTCTCAGCAGACAGTGGGAAGGAGGGGAGGGGGGAACCGCCCAAACATGTGTCCATTGATACATTTCCGCTACTCGGTTTGCTTTGGGGAGGTCTGTGCAGCTTAACCCTTTGTGAGCAGAAGGGCTACCCACCTAGCGTGGATCGCCGGCGCCCCGCCTTGTGGGCGAGCGACTCGCGCCGTCAGGGTTCCAGGCCAGCAGGTGCCCAGGGCCACCCCCTAACAGGCTCGGGTGCGAGAGCGGAAACATGGCCACATCCCTCCCCTGAGCGCGGTCCTGCCACCCCATGCCGCCCAGCACTTTGTTAACTCGGTGCGCCAAGGAGGAGGCTCTCGGGTCGCGGTCATCAGGCTGAAAGCCGTGGAGCCGGGGTTCGAGCAGACGCGGACCCTCCTCCACTTGGGTCTCGCCCGGGTGTCTGGGTGCATAGCCAAAGCGGGAGGAAGAGGTCGCAAGAGCAGCGGTTAACTAGCAGCCTCCCCCTCCCGCAACTCCCCGCTCACAGCCCTGCGCCCCGCCGGTCCCCGCACTTACCTGAGGAAAGGAGCCCTCGCGGCGCTGGTTCTTGGGGTAATCTAAGTGACCCCGGTCCAGCATCAGGTAGAGCGAGAAGATGACCACACAGAAGATCGCGCTGCCGAAAACGGTGAACTGGCGGCTTAACTTCATTTTTCACTCGAGAGATTCCGGGCCAGGGCACTGCCCCCCCCCCCCAGCCCCCAGAGGAGAAGGCAGACCGTGGACGGCAAGAAGCAACCGCCGGAGGCTCCCTGCTCCCGGGCTTGGACTGTCGCCGCGCTCAGCAGCGG
Organism: Erinaceus europaeus; assembly: GCF_950295315.1. Taxonomy (NCBI): domain Eukaryota; kingdom Metazoa; phylum Chordata; class Mammalia; order Eulipotyphla; family Erinaceidae; genus Erinaceus; species Erinaceus europaeus. The sequence goes on along the minus strand of NC_080172.1, from coordinate 33,673,617 downwards.
AGCGGACGAAGGTTCGGGCCGCGCACCGCGCCCAGTCTTCCTCGCCACCACGCGCCCTGGGCTTCGCCCTCCTTGGTCCAGTCCGCTGCCTCCCCTGAAGGGTGGTGGAGGGGGGCTGATCGATCCTCGGGTGGGGGAGGGGGGGAGGAGCCCGCCTGCAGTCCGGAAGGGGCCCCCAGCAAACTTGATCTGCAGTTCAGCGCCAACACCCGGCAGGGCGCGCGGGGCAGGCGAAGGAGAGGTCGCTGCCTGACTTCCTGCCACCGCCGCCCCGACCGAGTCAAGTCGGCAGGAAAAGTTTTCTCGACGAGAGCAGGCGTGTTCTCCTCAGCAAGGAGGTGCGGGCTCAGCGGCTCCGGGGTCGCAGGCGCAGAGCTGGGTCCGAGGAGCCGAATGGGTAAGAATCAGTTCGGGAGCCCCCAGGCCCTACAACTTATCGCCGGGACCGCCAAGACCGCCCCCGCGGCGCCGCCCGAGCCCCCTTCCTGCTACCACTGTCGCCCAGGCCGGACTGGGGTGCAGCCTGGGTGCGGGGGCGCAAGGCTCAGGCCAGAGTTTGCACCCAGCGACAGTTCGCCTGCCGGCCTCTCCCGCCCCCTGCCGCCCCTTCTTCTCCCCCTCCGGTACCCGAGCTGCGCGGGGAGGGCGCAGGGGGCGGGAGGCGGCGGCGAGCGGAGGAGGGGGGGGAAGAAGAGCGAGAGGACCGTCCCTGGAGAGAAAGCCGCTCCAGCTGCAGCCGCTAGTCCCCTCCTTCCTGCCCGCCCCGCAAACACCGCGATGGCTGCGACAGCTGCGAAAAGAAACAGCGGTTCGCCGGCGCCACTCGGCGCTCCCGCACTGCCGGCCACAAGCAGGAGACAGCGGCAGCACAGCAGCCGCCGGGTCAATAGGCGCCCGCAGCTCCGGAGCCGCGCAGGCAGCTGGTTCCGCCCCCTCCCGACGCGCCTCGATGAGGGGGCGGACCCCAAGGCGCCCAATCACAGCGCGTCGCCCTCCGGGCCCGCCCAGCGTCCGCCTCCTGATGAGCCGAGAGGGGGAAGACCTCGGACGGCTTTTGTGACTTAGAAGGCTGAGGCCGGGCTTGAGCCCCAGCAGAGTCGATCTGGCCCCCGCAGCCTGTATTTCGTTTTGACTGGCCTTTCTTTCTACTTCTCTTTCGCTGCCCAGGTTTTCAGTCCTTGAGAACCCGAACTTGATGATCTTTGGATGTCAGGAGGAGCTGTAGAAAAAGAGAAGGGAGTTGCGAATTCTGTCCAGGCTATTTTTTCCTAGACTGCTTTTGCGGAGATCCTAGTGAAGTCCAGAGGAAAAAGAGCCGTCCAACGAACAAGCCAAGTAGACAGATGTAGACGTCTTGCTGCAGAATCTGGGTAGAGAACCTGAGAATCAGTGCTTCTGACGGTTCTTGATTGATTACCATGCAACTTCAAGTCTACCCTTCTTGGTCACTCTATGAAAATGGATCTGTGCCTTTTTGATTTACTAAATAAGGCTGAAATGTTTTCAATAGAGGGCGCTGAAGAGACATTACAGGAAGGAAGAGTTTTGCTTCCTGGTTTTGTTGTATTGGTAGACTCTTGGAGGTACCTTTATTTCTCCAGTGCTGAGCTCCTGTAGTGTTTGAGAACCATTCCCTCTTACATCATCAATTTCAATTCCTAGTTTTGTGTTTCTTTTTTCTTTTCCTTTTATTATCATTTTTAACCAGAGCACTGCTCAGCTCTGGCTTATGGTGGTACGAGGAATTGAACCTGGGACTTTGGAGCCTCAGGCATGAGTCTCTTTGCATAACCATTATGCTATCTACTCCTGCCCCCAATTCCTAGTTTTGTAATGAAAGGCTTAAGTTGAGACACTAGTTATGAGTAAATTTCCAGGAATCTTAAAGACAAAAGATTTAGATCAAGTGCCAGAAGGTAGACTTTCAGTAAATTCTGCAGGTGTGACACCACAGTGACCTGTATTCAGTGAGTCAGACTGTGCCTTCTCCAATAAGGTCTGGATCTTAGCCCTAGAAAGAGAAGAGGAGGGAATCAAGCGGTAGCGCAGCAGGTTAAGTGCAGGTGGCACAAAGCGCAAGGACCTGCGTAAGGATCTCGGTTCGACCTCCAGGTCCCCCACCTGCAGGGTAGTCGCTTCACAGGCTGTGAAGCAGGTCTGCAGGTGTCTGTCTTTCTCTCCCCCTCTCTGTCTTCCCCTCCTCTTTTCATTTCTCTCTGTCCTACCCAACAACAACATCAATAATGACTACAACAATAAAACAGCAAGGGCAACAAAAGGGAGTAAATAAATAAATATTAAAAAGAGAGAGAAAGAGAGAAGAGGAGCTCTTTGGGAATGCTTATCTCCCAGTCCAGGTGTTGGCTATAAGGTTAGTTCCTTGTACCTATTATTTCTATATCTCTAGAGTTCACTGCTTACTAGTGAATCCATCATTCTAATCTGTAAAAATTAACAGTCCATTTTTTAAGGGTTAACTCTTCCAGGAGTAGTCCCAAGAAACAGACCTGCAAAAATGGGATTAAGAGATTGATTTAATTAGGTCTATGGGTTTGAACTCAGAGCTGAGCCCCTTGCCAAGAAGGGGAAATTAGGTGCTTGTAATTCAGGACATACAGAGCATCCTAGTTAATCAGTCATCTGCAACTGATTATGATATAGTACCAGCTGTAGCAGATGCTTGGTGGAAGTCAGAGGAAACTTAGTTCCTCTATTGGAAAGCCAAGTGACTGCTTTACCTGGGACAGATGCCTTCATGGAAATTCATATGCACCTAAAAATTGCCATAATCAACTTTTACTGCCACTAAGCCCATAACAAGTATCAGATGTCAGAATATTCTTGGAAGTAGGTGTACATTATAGTAAAAGTGAAAAAATAACTTACACTACAATAACTACATCTTTGCTAATGTATATTAGGAGAGATAGAGGACATGTGTAGGAGTGAACTTTAAGGGTGATATGCCATGAGACTGGACTAATATATTTAGCCAAGTTTATTGCTATTGTAGCAGTTATTGTGTTGGCATATGCACTTAGCTGTGGCCTGTAGTTTGAGGTTGAGATCCCAGACTTTCCTTAACAATATAGAACGAGGGTACTAAACATCTAGGGAAAAGTTGTATTGCATTTACCATAGGCAACTTGCAAACCTAGCCCCCATCTGTATTCCATAGTAAGGCCCAGAAGATATGTTCTTCACTGATGAAATACAAACTAGTGAAAACATATGCATCTTTGAAAATATCTGTGGACTCCCCCTTACTTGCATAGATAGTTATTACTATAGAGGATAACACTATTGAGATTAACTCCCTGCTTTCAAGAGAGATGGAAGATTCCAGAATAGCAAAAATCACCCAGCAATTAACCACCAAAAAAAAAAAAAAAGTGAATAAACCCACCTAAGAGGGCAATAGTTGTACATGAACAATCAGAATGTCTTAGCCAAAGATGCTCTAGGAGCAAAATAGATAGGCAAACTAAAGACAATTGCTTGAAATGTATAATATGAAAATATCTAAATTGGGTAAGCAAAATCTAACTTGAGTTATCCGTTGGACAAATGCAGCCTTTTATTCAGTTTTCAAATCTAACTCAATTCATAAACTCAGAACCTCATGATCAAAGGAGAAACTATTCTCACTAAAAAGGCCCTTGTACCATTGCCACAGAACACCAGGTAAGAAATATTATACTGGGGGAGTCGGGCTGTAGCGCAGCGGGTTAAGCGCAGGTGGCGCAAAGCACAAGGACCGGCATAAGGATCCCGGTTCGAACCCCGGCTCCCCACCTGCAGGGGAGTCGCTTCAGGGGAGGCGGTGAAGCAGGTCTGCAGGTGTCTATCTTTCTCTCCTCCTCTCTGTCTTCCCCTCATCTCTCCATTTCTCTCTGTCCTATCCAACAACAACAATAATAACTACAACAATAAAACAACAAGGGCAACAAAAGGGAATAAATAAATAAAATAAATATTTTAAAAAAAAGAAATATTATACTGGGGTTAACTAAGCTAAGTGGAAGCTCCTGGAAGATTCTTTCAACATAGTAAACCAAAATTAAATGTATTCCAGGTCTTCCCCTGTGAGTTTTGTGGCCATTTACTAGTGTTTAGGTACATTACAGAAAAAATGTGCAGGTATTTTGAAATTTACTAGACACTAGCTCTGAATAGATACTATCATAATTCCTGGACACACACATACACACCACTGTGATTCTTTAGCAAAAGTTGGAGTTTTCATTGCTTAGTAAATGAATAATTTATGGATACATATGCACATGTGCCCTATCTCATGAGCCATGGTCTATATCTAAGTTCTGTAGCTTTGTTAGGAAGTGTGCCACCTGAAATGGAATTAAGGAATCCTATGAGCTCAGAAAGGTCTCACCAGAGAAATGGAGCTCTAAGGTTGATATCCCAGGCCTCACATCTCTGGACATAGTCCAAAGTGAAATATGTTGAGGTGGTACTGGTTGCATTAATTTGGTTGAAATCAGCAGATGCAGTATCAAATGGTATGAACACAAAACTGGCTCACTCTTGTTATAATGAATATATACATAATGAATGATAGTAAAGCTTATCCCCCAGTGGAATACTACTTCTTAGGTAGACATCCGGCCTTCACTTGCCAGGCACATATATACAAATCTCAACAATCCACTACAATTGATTATAGTCATATTGCTATGACTTGCTACTAACTCATCAAAGTAGAATATATTCAAATGCCAACACCCAGTGATGCACTTGGATTGAAGGCAGAGCAATGTCTCCCACCTTATTAGAGAAGACAGTGTTTCTCTCTAAGGTTCATCTCAGTGGCATCTGAGACAGGCTTAAATTGACTTGACTCAAACACTATTATTTATACTTACTTTTTCATTGTCTGGATATTTACAGTTTTAATCTTCTGAATTATCCAATGTTGGGGTTTTTAAAGTTTTTATCATTATTCAATTTATCTTGAGTGAGCACACAAGGTGTTCTGAATCAATGAGAGTTCTTGTTACTTCACAGTAAATAAGAACTACATGTTCTCCTTTCCCCGCTTGCCCCAGGCATTGCTTCCAAGGTACCAGGAGGAAAGCCAATGAATTTTTTCCCACATGAGTGATCAGACCCATAAGATAAAGGAAATGATTTTTCTCTGTTTGCATAGGTAAAGAAGGCAATTGATCCCCTCTTCTATTGAAAGGTTCTGCTTCTAGTGGGGGTTGTATTGTTATGTGGAAATTTTATGCTTGTACAAATGATTGTATTTTACTGTTGACTATAAATCATTAATCCTCCAATAAAGAAATTCTGAAAAAAAAGTCCTACTTCTTAGTCTAGGTGTCTCCAGGTACTAGAGTCTCATTTCTAGTTGAACTTTAAATACCTAAAAAAAAAAACACCAGTCCAAGTCCCTAACACATTTGAACTTAGATACTTAGCCTAGGATACAATCTTTTACTTTAGGAAAAGTTTTATTCACCCTTTAAATCAAAGCAATTGACTCTGTCAGTAGGAAAACAAGTAGATACAGATCTAAATCTTATAGTATGAGGAATGTACTTAGGGAGACGAGGAATAGGTGGTACATCCAGTACAGCACACATGTTAACATGTGTGAGGACCCAGATTTAATCCCTAAGACCCCAGTTACAAAGTACAAGTTTCATAAGTGGTGGAGCAGTGCTGTAGTTGTCTCTCTTTCTCTCCCCTACTCCTATCTCTTTCCATCTCTGTCTATAATGATCAGAAAAGGAAGAAAGGAAGAGAGAAAGAAAGGAAGGAAGGAAGAAAGGAAAGAAAGAAAGAAAGAGAAAGAAAGAAAGAAAGAAAGAGAGAAAGAGAGAAAGAAAGAAAGAGGGAGTCAGGTGGTAGCACAGTTTGTTAAGTGCAAGGACCAGTGGAACAATACCAGTTCAGGACCCAGGCTCCCCACCTGCTGGGACATCACTTCACAGGTGGTGAAGCAGGTCTGCAGGTGTCTATCTTTCTCTCCCCCTCTCTGTCTTCCCCTCCTCTCTCCATTTCTCTCTGTCATATCTAACAATGATGACATCAATAACAACAATAATAACTACAGCAACAATTAAAAAAACAAGGGCAACAAAAGGAAAAATAAATAAATATAAAATTTTTAAGTCACTAATAATAGTCAAAAGAAAGAAAGAAAGAAAGAAAAAAAAGGTCACCAGAAATGGTGGAGTCATTGCCCAACCACCCAGCCCTAATAATAACTCTGGTGGCAGAAAGAAAGAAGAAAAAAATGTAAGTACATTGTATTTTTTGTATCTAGAAGTTATCTGAAGGCAGGGTTCATATAATAAAATTCAATCTGATTACATCTTCAGGGCAAAAACATATTTTTTGGAAGGGTGAAGTTACATAATTTCTCCAAAGCCCCATTCCCCAGTATATACTATATTGGGATAGTAATAGCTACGTTTAGTACTGCTATAGAATTACAAGAGGTAATAAAAGGCATATTACAAGAACATTCCCAAGTACCTTCCATTTTTATTTCTTTTTATCTCAATTTATTTATTATTGGAGACAGAATACTAGATAGAGACAGAAAGAAACTGAGAAGGAAGGGGGAGATAGAGAAAGAAAGAGACAAATGCCAGCACCCCTGCTTCACCACTTGTGAAGCATTACCCTTACAGGTGGGGGACCAGGGGATTAAACCCAGGTCCCTGTGCACTGTAATGTGTGCACTGTAATATGTGTGCTTAACTGCTGTCTGACCCCTCATTTTTCTATGAGTCAGGGGAAAAATGGTTTCCATGAAGGGATGAATAGACTAGAAAACATTTGGATAACTGTTATGAGAAATAGATTATCAAGTCCACTTAGATAACAAGACAGCATTGATGTCAAGGAGTCTGTCTATAGTTTTCTATCCCTGGCATTGATCTAGGGCCTAAGAGTCCAAGAAATATGTACCTAGAGAAATTTCTGGAAAGAGTTCTTTTCTCCCTCCCTCTCTTTCTTTCCTTTTTTTTTTCCCCTTTACTTTTTGTCATGAGAAATTTCATTCCTTTCAGGCTAATTCCATATAGAGAAAATGGAAGAAGATACGAGATGGAAAGACAATACAGTACCAGAACTAACTTCTGCTGCCATGGCATTCTTATGTGGTATCAGAATTCAAACCCAGGCTGTATACATGTATACATGGCAAGGCACATTCCCTACCAGGATTACCAGGGAAGTTATAACCATGCAAGGCTTACTCAGGCATAAAGTACATGGTACTCTGTTCTTTCCATTATACCCATGAATATATATTTTGCAGCCTAGCCTTGTTAAAATGGGCATTCCATGTAATCCTGAATAAGGAAAAGCCTGGGGTGAGGTTTCTACAAAGCCTGAGGTTTGGTTTCATGCTTCAGGTGATGAGAAGATATATATCCATACAAGACCCTCAGGTTATATTTAATAACAACTAGAAAGTCCAAATCTTCTGTGAACTGCTCCTCTAAATGTATCTGAGCTCCTCAATTGCCTAAATAATATAAATTATACATCTTATTTGAAAGGTTGAAAAGTATTTTACTCAGTAGAGCACACACTTTGCCATGCATGAAGACCCGGGTTAAGGTTTGCAGCTACCACATGGAAGCACTATACAAAGGAGAAGCTTCATAAGCAATAGAATGGTGTTGTGTTATTTCTCCTCAATGTGTCTATTACTTCCTCTATGTCCCTTGCCTTTTATTTGAAAAACAGAAAAGATTCTTATAAGAATGGTGGACCTCTCAATTGTGAAACTCCCTTGTGATGAAACAAAAAATAAAAATTACTGTAAGAAAATGGTTGGGCAGCCTAGAAGGTGATACAGTGAATAAAGTATTGAACTCTTAAGCATGAGGTCACAAGTTCAGTTCCTATCATCCTATGCACCAGAGTGATGCCCTAGTTATCTCTGTCTGTCTCTCTCACATAAATAAATAAATAAATAAATAAATAAATAAATAAATATCTGGTTGAAACAGTAAGAACAAAATTCTAAGTTCTAGGAACTTTAGATGAAAATTCTATAATCAGAAATACATAGATCACTAAAGGATAGAGGATGAAGCAAATTCCTACCTACCTGTTAAGAAAAAGCAGTCTGTGAAGGGTATGAAGCATCTCCACTTATTATTTCTGGGTATGCCAAGAATGCATGACCCTGTGCACTCATTAGTTGGGTCTCTTCTCGTGGCTGTGTTTGCATGTTCAGTATTCCTTGATTGTGACAGAAATCCTCCATTCATATGGCATCGACCTGGGCTCTTCTCCTTAGAACCCAAAGAATTTGGAGGAAATGGAAAAGCATCATCATGTTCATGTTGTTTTGAGATGCTTTTTTGCAGCATCTCATATTTTCTGCTGCCAGCCACCAACCAGTCATTGACTCCATACCCTTCAGAGATCTTGAAACAACCTACCTAAAATAATCCTTTTTATTATTTTTAAGGGAGACCATAATGTTTAATAGTACAGTTATTGACACATAAGTAAATTTTCTCATGTCAGCATGATAGATGTCTACAAAACCCAGTCTTTCCTACCATCATGTACCAGGATCCCAAAGCACCATCCCCCCACCAGCTCTCTCCCTGACCTCCTTCCCGAGTCCTGTGCTTTAGTGCAATACATCAAATCCAGTCTTGTCCAAGTTTTACTTTGTTTCCCCATTTTGTGCCTGCTTCTTAGGTTCTGTCCATGAGTAGGATTCATTTTTCTATTTCTTGCTAATCTCATTTAACATGATTCCTTCAAGCTCCATCGAAGATGAGGTGAAGAAAGTGACTTCATCATCCTTAATAGCTTGAGATATATATATCACAGTTTTCTTAGCCGTTCATCTGTTGTTTGATACCTAGGTTGCTTTCCAGTTTGGGATATTACAAATTGTGCTGCTATGAACATAGGTATACATAGATCTTTGGATGGGTATGTTTGTTTTCTTATATCCCCAGGAAAGGAATTGCTGGGTCATAGGGCAGATCAATTCCTAGCCTTCTGAAAGTTCTCCAGACTGCTCTCCACAGGGGTTGAACCAATTTACATTCTTATAAACAGTGTAAAAGCTTTCCTTTAGCCCTAAAACTTCCCCAACATTTGTTGTTGGTTTTTCCCTCTATTCCTAAATTTTACTGGGGGGATTAATGTTTATAGATGATAGTAAAATACAGTAGTTGGTACATGTGTTACATTTTTCAGTTTTCCACATAACAGTCTAACCCCCCACCCCAGAGTCCTTTACTTTGGTGCAATACATCAACTCCAGTCCAAGTTCTGCTTTGTGTTTTTTCCTTCTGTTCTTGTTTTTCAACTTATGAATTGGATCATCCCATATTCATCCTCTTTCTGACTTATCTCACTTAACATGATTCCTTCAAGTTCCATCCAAGATGAGGTGAAGAAGATAATTTCATGATTCTTAATAGTTGAGTAGTAGTCCATTGTGTATATAGAGCACAACTTACTCAGCCTGTTATTGGACACCTGGGTTGCTTCCAGGTTTTGGCTACTACAGACCATACATTTTTGCTATTGATCGTAACTTGGTAGTCAAACAGAGGGCCTCTACTAAGTATCCACTGTAGTCAGAAGTCGGGGACATTATCAATCATAAAATTGTTTCTGCTCGTTGGAAGAACCATCATCTCTAGAGAAATGGCTAGTCTGATCTTCTCTGAACCCAAGACACTGCTTCTTGGCCCTTATTCTGTCAGCTCCTGAACATGGCTGCTGACTAATGGCCAAGTTTCCCATTGGGAGAACCTGCTGGATAGTCATTGCTCTCTAAATCTTGTGCCCTTCTTTGGAGATTCTCCAGATTGACCTCAAAGTCACCAAATATGAGCTTTCAACAATACATCACATGATTATCACCTTAAAAAGTTGTCAGTTCTGACCCCCATCTCTCCTTTAAGCTTTCCTTTATTAAAGACTCTGCTTCTGTCTCCAAGAAGTCCAAGTTTCCAGAAGCACTTTCCTTTCCTCCTCTTCCTCCTCCTCCTCTTTTCTCCCCAGGTTATCGCTGGGGCTTGGTACAGGCACTATGAATCCACTGCTCCTGGTGGCTATTTTTTCCACTCCTGCCCACGAGGAGGATACTTTCTCCTCCTCCTGCATCCCAGAACAGGCTAGTGAGTCATCCCCAGGCACTCTGTCGCGGTCACACTGGGCAACTGCAGACTCTGCCACAGGAGGTGCCCAGATGCTAACTGCTCCTTAGATGGCGGGGGCGCGAGCATAGTGGTTCTGCAAAAGACTTTCATGTCGGACGACCCCAGCTCCCAGGTTCCATTCCCAGCACCACCAGGAGCCGGAGCAGAGCGCCGTTCTGGTTTGAAACCATGAAGAAAAATGCCCCGTGCCGTCCTGTCCCTGGACGCCCTCAGCGGCGTGGACGCACAGCTCGCCCCTCCGTCCCCGTGGGCTCGGGCGGCCTTCACTGCGCGGTGTCCCCGTTTTCCGGCTCCTCGGCGGAGGGTCAGAGACTCTTTAAATAACGTGGAATTTTTAAAGGCTATACATTTGACAAAAGGCTAATAACCAAAACTGACAGAGTTCACCAAACTCAACAATAACAAAAATAAAATAGGATTCTGGAAGCATGATACTTCTTTTTTCTTAAGATTCTTTTTGAAATTCTAGGTATTTTCTGATTCCAGATAAATGTTTGTAGCTTTTGTTCTTTTCTGTTAAAAAAGAAATCTTGTGGGATCTTGATAGGGATTCCACTAAATCTGTATATAGCTCTGGGTAGAATAGTCATTTTGACAGTGTTAATTCTTTCAATTCATGAACAGGATACATCATTCCATTTCTTCCTATCTTTTTCTCTTCCCTGAATAATTACTCAAAGTTCTCTATATACAAGTCTTTCACTTCATTTGTTAGGTTTCTCCCTAGAACTTGATTATTTTTGCTTCTATAGTAAGTGGGATTGATGTCTGAATTTCTTCCTCTTCTTCTAACTTAGTATTTTTATGGTGGAATGCCACTGATTTTTATATATTAATTTTATAACCTGCCATATTAATATATTGCTTAATAATCTCCAGGAACTTTCTGCTAGATTCTTTAGAATTTTCTTTTATTTTTTATATTTATTTATTTATTTATTTTCCCTTTTGTTGCCCTTGTTTTTTTTTTTTTTTAAAGTTGTTGTAGTTATTATTGTTGTTGATGATGTCGTCACTGTTAGATAGAACAGAGAGAAATGGAGAGACCTGCAGACCTGCTTCACCGCCTGTGAAGTGACTCCCCTGCAGGTGGGGAGCCTGGGGCTGGAACCAGTATCCTTACACTGGTCCTTGCACTTCGCGACAGGTGCGCTTAACCCGCTGTGCTACCGCCCACTCTCGATTCTTTAGAATTTTCTATGTATAGTCATATCATCTGCAAATAGTGACAGTTTTGCTTCTCTTTCAATATATATACCTTTAACTCCTTTCTCATACCTAATTTCTATGGCTAGAACTTCCACTAGAAGAATCTACTTGGAAATGTTGTCAGTTTCTCACTATTTAGTATGATGTTAGCTGTAGATTTGCTGTATTTAGGTTCAACTAAATTTAGGAGTTTTCTTTTTATTTTATTTTAATTTTTTTATAAAAAGGAAACAATGACAAAAACCATAGGATAAGAGGGGTACAACTCCACACAATTCCCAGCACCAGATCTCCATATCCCCTCCCCTCCCCTGATAGCTTTCCTGTTCTTTATCCCTCTGGGAGTAGGGACCCAAGGTCATTGTGGGATGCAGAAGGTGGAAGGTCTGGCTTCTGTAATTGTTTCCACGCTGAACATGGGCGTTGATTGGTCAATCCATACTCCCAGCCTGCCTCTCTCTTTCCCTGGTAGGTTGGGGGCTCTGGGGAAGTGGAGCTCCAGGACACATTGGTGGGATCTTCTATTCAGGGAAGTCTGTTTGGCATCATGCTAGCATCTGGAAACTGGTGGCTGAAAAGAGAGTTAACATACAAAACCAAACAAGTTGTTGACTAATCATGGGCCTAAAGGCTGGAATAGTGCAGATGAAGAGTTGGGAGGTCCTCCATTTTGTAAATAGCTAGTAGGCATATTTTACTTAAATCTAAAGGACCTGTGGCTATACTAGTTTTTTTTTTTTCTTTTTCTTTTTTCCCCTGAGCCTGAAATCTGATATGCAGGTGGATCCAAGTTATTGTCTGGGGAGGTGATATCATGGCTGGAAAAAGGACAGAAAGCTGGATCAGGGAAGACAGTAGCTCCCTAATATGGGAAAGGGGTATAAATATTGTTGACTGTAAACCTCATCGATTTTATATCGAACAGGCCATGGCCAGTGCGCCGCTATGTTCCATCGCTGGGGAGCCAGAGACGACCCAAACTGCCCCTGCGGCTACAGACAGACTATGACCCACATAGTCAACGACTGCCACCTCTCCAGATTCAAAGGAGGTCTCGAAACTTTACATCAGGCTCAACCTGATGCTGTTGACTGGCTACGGAAGAAGGGCAAATGCTAGAAGAAGAAGAATCGATTTGATTTGGTCTGGGGCCCATATTCAGTTTAGGAGCTTATGTGACCTCTGCATCCCTGTAGATCTGAGCTCACATTCTGTGGTTGTGAGTAGGAATATTCCAAGCTGCCCCAATATCAACCCATCTTCCTCAGGTGGAGCATAGAGTATGTAGCATAGAGTTGTTGATCCAAGTTGAGGGCAAGGTCCTATGGTGGGTCACTCACTCCAAAGTTAACCTTAGCAAAGCAAGGACTGCAAAAGCTGAATAAGGGCAAGAGACTGGCATACTTTAACAATGACTCTTTAGTCACTATTAGGCCACCCCATCAGCTGGGGCCCTATTTGGGGAGTCCTGAGACTCCTCAACAGACATGATGGGCCTAGATCTCAAATAAATTTAGGAGTTTTCTACCTATTCCTATTCCCTGTAGTGTTTTGATCATGAAAGGATATTGGATTTGTCAAAGACTTTCTCTGTATCTATTGTAATAATCATGTGGTTTGTGAATTTCCTTTTGTTGATGTTGTATCACATTGATTTACATACATTGAACCAGCCTTTCATCCCTGGAATAAATCCTACTTGGTTGTGATGTACAATCCTTTTGATGTGTTGCTGTTTCCAGTTGATTAGAATTTTGTCCAAAATCTTAGCATCTATTTTCGTCAGAATATTGCTCTGTAGTCTTCTTTTTTGTTGTATCTCTGTCTGCTTTTAATGCCAGGATGATGTTGATTTCATAAATGGTAGAGAGTATTCCTGTGTCCTTCATATTGTGGACAATTTTTATAAGTATGGGTATTAGCTCCGCCTTAAAGGTAGAATTCATTTTGAAAGCCACCCAGGACTAAGTGTATAATAATTTATTCATACTTTGTGTTACAGTAACTAGAATTTTCAAAAAATCATCCTATAATACCACAAATAATACCAAGAGAAATAAAAATGCTTACACAATGAGAATGGACTAAAATGTTCAAAAATGACTCTGAGCAGGAAACCTCTTATTCTGTGATTATGTATTTGAACTCCAACTCCTGATATTAAAATCTTAACAACTATAATTTATCCTGAAAAAAATACCCTCTATGAACATGATAATTAAGACCAACAGTATATTTACATGTGTACATATAGAGATGCAAAAATTATTTGTGATATAGGATCAACTTTCATTTTCCCTGAGATCTTTGTTTGGTGATACTATTACTGATATACTTTTGGAGAAGAGAAGGTTCGTTTCCAGAAGCCCAACCTTTGAGTTATCTTTGACTCTGATTTCTAATATGCTAAAACAATATTCAGAAACTTTAGACTAATAAAATTTCACAAACTCTTATTAGCATACTCTAACATTTTATACTGAGGTCCACATAAGATAAAATGATTTGGCATTTACGGACTTCCGGAGGTGGAGCTACGAGCAGCAGCAGATCTCTTTCTCTCCTCTCCTCTCCTCTCCTCTCCTCTCCTCTCCTCTCCTCTCCTCTCCTCTCCTCTCCTCTCCTCTCCTCTCCTCTCCTCTCCTCTCCTCTCCTCTCCTCTCCAGGATCAACTAGGAATACCAAAGGAGACCACCCAGGACCGAAACAAGACAGGACTAGAATGACCACAGGAACCCACTAAATCACCGGTGAGTACAAACACATGTGGCTGGTGACAGAGAGGAGTGTAGGGAGAGATTAAGTGACTGGTAACAGTCCAGCAGTTTATCAGTTGAGACACCACCTCCAGTCTGCTCCACCAACAAGGGGACAGATGAAGGGAGGAGAGGACTCCTTAGAGACTCACCAAATGCAACTCTGAGTCTCCATTGATACTGCCCTCAGAATCTGGAGCAGCAACAGGGACTTACCCTATGATCCTGCAATTCCTCTCCTGGGGATATATCCTAAGGAACCCAAATACATCCATCCAAAAAGATCTGTGTACACATATGTTCTTGGCAGCACAATTTGTAATAGCCAAAACCTGGAAGCAATCCAGGTGTCCAACAACAGATGAGTGGCTGAGCAAGTTATGGTATATATACACAATGGAATACTACTCAGCTGTAAAAAATGGTGACTTCACCATTTTCAGCCAATCTTGGATGGACCTTGAAAAATTCATGTTGAGTGAAATAAGTCAGAAACAAGGATGAATATGGGATGATCTCACTCTCAGGCATAAGTTGAAAAAGAAGACCAGAAAAGCAAACACAAGTAGAACCTGAAATGAGTTGGCATATCGCACCAAAGTAAAGGACTCTGGGGTAGGTGGGTGGGGAGAATACAGGTCCATGAAGGATGATAGAAGACCTAGTGGGGGTTGTATTGTTATATGGGAAACTGGGGAATGAATGTTATGCATGTACAAAGTATTGTATTTACTGTTGAATGTAAAACATTAATTTCCCAATAAAGAAATAAAAAGATAAAATGATTTGCCTAGAATCTCATAGACACTAGAAGCCAAGTCCCTTACCCAGATTTTTTTTTCATAACAAATAATCCGGTCCCTACATTTTTGTAAGCTTCCTAATTACAAAAAAGTGATATGGTTTGTGTATGTGTAAGTGAACATGGGTGCATATGTGTAACTGACTTTATATCAAGTAGAATAATAAGCAAAACTGTTATATTTTTAGAGAAGTACACTTAACAGTAGTTGAGAGTGATGTAAAGCAAGTAAATTATAACCTTCAAAATCTGGCTAGTGGCAGAAAAGGGAACTGTTACTGAGGAAATATACATGATGCTTTCTTTTTTTTTTTAGTGATATTAGTATTTATATATTTTTTTGCTTTTCTTTCTTTTAATTTCTTTTTTTATTTAAAAAAAAAGAGGCATGATGCTTTCTATAGGGTAAAGCAAGATCTCAAGAAACAAAGTTTTGTAGTACTTGGGCTTTGATTTTGTTTGTGAATTTTTGAAACCCAAGGTATGAATTTATCTTTCTCCCTTCTTTTCTTTCTTTCTTTCTTTCTTTCTTTCTTTCTTTCTTTCTTTCTTCTTCCTTCCTTCTCCTTTCTTTCTTTCTTTCTTTCTTCCTTTATTTCTTCCTGTCTTTCCTTCCTTATTTTTAAGAGGCAAGCAGAGAAATAGAGGGCAACTACTGAGGCTTCTTACAGTGCAGTGGAGACTGGACTCATATCTGGTTTACTCACATGGCAAAGTACCTCATTAACCAAGTGAGCTATTGTGTCAGTCCAAAATGTCTTTAATGAGACTTAGTTCTAGTGGTCACTGTAGAAATAGATCCAGGCCAAGTGCTTCCCATTGACTATTTCCTTTAAGACTCACAAGATACTCCACCAGAGACACTATTATTAATGCCAATTTTATAGATGGAAAAATTGAAATAGTGCCCTTTACTAACCTACACAAATCTACATAGTTCTGTAACAGCTCTGATTTTGAATACTTTGCCTCCACTTTCAGGTGCTTATCAACTATGCTATTCTAGTCACCAAAAACTTCATGGTGCTGAGGCGATGGTACAGCAGCAGCATCTTATTTATGTGCACAAGTTCCTGAGTTAGACCCACTCTCCCTTGCACATGCTAGAGTGATGCTCTGATTCTCTCTCTCTCTCCCTCTGATTAATAAATTTCACCAGTTTAGTGCTGAGTAAATTATGTATCCCTCTTTTTATTGTTATTTTATAATCATAAAAGTATTGTCTATGAGAGTCATATGAGTAAGAGAAAAAAAGCAGGATGAAAAACTGTGGACTCTGACACATAATTGACATTACATAAATATATGTTAACACATATGTGCATAGTTATGAAAGATCACTATATAAAGCATGGCTGTCAGTGTTATGAAAGTATGAGTGCTTTCCTCGCCTCTTCTCTTTTTCCCAAATTTGTTTTAAAGTGGTTATATTAAATTTACAATGAGGAAGTGTGCTCAAAAATAAACTCATTTACCTGAAACATAAAATTTCATTTGCACACTTTTCTTTCCAAAGCTCCGCATAATCTTCAGAAGCCTCTTCTGTTCAAAGAGTGGCTTCATTACTAAATTGATGGCATTGGATCATCTTAGCTATGCAAATCACAAGCCCACAGCCAGCTGAGGAAAAACGCAGATAAAAGATCACATTAAAAATTAAAGCAACTCATGGAGATATGGAGATAATGTGCTTACAATTATTTCTACATATTTAATATGTATGCAATTACAAAACCAGTCATGACAAATCTTAAATCTTGTGTCATAGTCCTTTTGCCCTCTGATATTTTTGACCTTGAACTGAGACTGCCAAATAATATGTAAAAAGTGGCTTTGGGAGAGACTTTTCCTTTTGCCTATACATGAGAAATACTTTTTCTTAGGAAGCGATCTCATTTCCTCCTAGACTTTCTTTGAGGGCCTTTTTTTTTTTTCTTCTTCTTCTCCTCCTCCTCCTTCTTCTTCCTTTTTTCTCTTTCTTTTTACTCTGTTCTATTCTGATTACCCTTGAAAGTACTGGGCTTTCAGTCTTCCACAGTTTGGTTATGTTGCTTTCTGGTGCTGCTGCTGTGATGTGTTTTCTGTCAGGGAAAATTTACAGGCACATTAGCCTACTTGACAAGCACAATGAGCCACAAGGCTCTCCTAAGGAGAAACTTCCACATGGTATGGTGAAGATTTTTTCCCATTTCTTTCAAACTCACCCTCCTTCTTACACTTTAAATTACCTTGATTCTGATTCAAATCCCAGCCACCTTCAATTACAGGTATTGTTCTGCTTCCTGGACTTAGTTCTCTGGTTCCTGGTAACAGTTACTACATTCTGGATCCGCAGTAATTAATCCATATTTCTACAACAATTTGACTACACCAATTTGTGGACATAGGTTATGTCTTCACTTGCAGCCATATATATATATATATGTCAAGTAAGAATGGATGAGTGGCTGGAGACACAATGGTTATGCAAAAGACTTCCATGCCTGTGGCTCTGAGGTCCCAGGTTCAATCTGTAGCACCACAATAAGGCAAAGCTGAGCAGAGTTCTGGTTCTTCTCTCTGTATCTTTCTCTCTGTATCTCTATTATTAAAATGAAGCAAATTTTAAAAAATGATGAGAGTCCCCCCCAAAAAATAAAATAAGATGTTGTCACAAAAGGAGAAAAGAGCACCCAAAACTATATGTTCAAAGAGTAATATAATTAAATTTATGAAGGATATTTAGATATAATATTATAAAACACTTGAAAAACAAAAAGAAAAACAAACAATAAAGAGGACAAATAAGGCCTTTTCTTCATTTCTGGCATCCTGGTAGTTCTTGGAGAAACTGACATATATATATTTTTTAATTTATTTTCCCTTTTGTTGCCCTTGTTGTTTAACATTGTTGTGGTTATTGATGTTGTTGTTGTTAGGACAGAGAGAAATGGAGAAAGGAGGGGAAGACAGAAAGGGGGAGAGAAAGACAGACACCTGCAGACCTGTTTCACCACCTGTGAAGAGACTCCCCTGCAGGTGGGGAGCCAGGGGCTCCAATGGTATCCTTAAGCTGGTCCTTGCCCTTGGCGCGAAATGTGCTTAACCCACTGCACCACAGCCCAGCTCTATGACTTATTCTTTCGGTTCTCAGAGAGTAAGAGCAGACTACAGATTCCTATCTTTAGAGTGGTTCTTCCTTTGTCTGGTTTTCTAAATTGACAGGGACTCTCCACTCTGTCTTTTGCTCTTCAATAACTACCAGAAGTAGAAAAGGGATTAGGTTGTCTAAGAGGTAAGAATGACTACGGGTCCCTCCAAATAGTCCAAAACAATGGCAACAAGTTCCATTAGTCCTGCCTGCCTTCTGGGAAACACAGAAAATCTCAAAAACCAGGATTTAAATCTAGGCATCAGTCACTGGATTTTGAATAGAACCTTTCTTCATCTAAATGTCTTTAGAAATAGTAGTTATTCTGTTGATGAGTGGGATCATCCCATACTCATCTTTATCTTTCTGACTTAGCTCACTTAACATAATTCCTTCTAGCTCTGTCCAAGATGGGTCAGAGAAGGTGGGTTCATTGTTCTTGATACCTGCATACAGCAGGAACCTCATATCTCCACTATAGAGCCTCTACTTCCCCCAGTCCTGGAACCCTTGGATAGGGCCCACTTTCCCATATGCCTCTCCCAATCCATATCAAATAATATTGTATCTGCCGATCACAACCTAACCAACGCAACGATTGCCACCTCAACATGCTTCACTTCAGACTGTGTCCAGAGACTTCACTTGTGGAATGACAACCCTGCAGCTTCATTACTCAGGTGAGACCTTTCCTTTCATAGTATACTCTAATTCCATCTCAGGTGGGTCACTTTCTAACAAACTCCCAAAACCTAGATATACACCAGTTTCTGTGAGAGAGAGCATATGTTCACACATATCCATAAACTACTGCAAAATATATACCTGAAAGCAGAAGTACACTAGAGTTTGCAGTGAGTAACCCCCTAACACTTCCTCTCCACTATTCCAAGCTTTGGGTCCATGATTGCTCAACAATTTGTTTGGCTTCGTATGTTAACTCTCTTTTCAGTCACCAGGTTCCAGATGTCATCAGGATGCCGGCCAGGCTTCCCTGGACTGAGGACCCCATCAATGTGTCCTGGAGCTCCGCTTCCCCAGAGACCCACCCTACTAGGGAAAGAGAGAGGCAGACTGGGAGTATGATCTGACCTGTCAACGCCCATGTTCAGCGGGGAAGCAATTACAGAAGCCAGACCTTCTACCTTCTGCAACCCACAATGACCGTGGGTCCATGCTCCCAGAGGGATAGAGAATGGGAAAGCTATCAGGCGAGGGGGTGGGATATGGAGAATGGGTGGTGGGAACTGTGTGGAATTGTACCCCTCCTACCCTATGGTTTTGTTAATTAATCCTTTCTTAAATAAAAAAGAAAAAAAAAGAAATAGTAGTTTTTCATCTAGAGTAGGTGTGGGTAGCCTTTTATAAATTTCTGCTAAGAGGCATTTGGGTATTTATGAGATCATTTGCCAACCATATAAAATTATCAACTTAATAAATTAACACATAATATTGCTATGAAAAAAGCTTCAGTTCCCTTGGCAGAATCACACCAAATGATTATTGGACACTCCCCACTTTCTAATCAAGAGTGAGTTGAATGAGATTCTTTCTGAAACAGGCCAATTTAGGTTTCACCTTAGAATGTCTTTAAGCATTCTTGTCTTTTTTTTCTTTTATCTTTATTGCAGAGGATTAAAACAATGAATACTTTTCCACAAATAATATAAATTTATATCTATATCTAAACCAGTATGAGATTACCTCTAGATTTAATTTACTGAGATTCCTTCTAGCTTTGATGTTGAATTATTTTTTTAAAAATATCGAGACTGCTCCTGGGGCGGAGCTACTAGTAGCAGCAGATCCTTTCTCTCCTCTCCTCTCCCGGATCAACTAGGAATACCAAAGGAGACCACCCAGGACCGAAACAAGACAGGACTAGAATGACCACAGGAACCCACTAAATCACCGGTGAGTACAAACACATGTGGCTGGTGACAGAGAGGAGTGTAGGGAGAGATTAAGTGACTGGTAACAGTCCAGCAGTTTATCAGTTGAGCCACCACCTCCAGTCTGCTCCACCAACAAGGGGACAGATGAAGGGAGGAGAGGACTCCCCAGAGACTCACCAAGTGCAACTCTGAGTCTCCATTACTACCCTCAGAATCTGGAGCAGCAACAGGTAGGGACACCAGGGGACAGAGATCTAACCAGGAAACTCAGGAGAAGACCTATACCTCAGTGGCATAGCTGAGGGGCTGTGAAAGTCCCTTTGCATAACCACTGGATTATTTCTGCCATACCCTGCTTTATCTCTTGGTCAGGAGCCAGTTCTTCTTCTAGCGTTTGCCCTTCTTCCATAGCCAGTCAACAGCGTCAGTGTTGTTAAAATTCGGGGGCTCTATCTGGCCGGGCTAGCTTCATGGGCGGGTAACAGAGACGACCAGAGACATACGGCTGGGCAGGGAAGCTGTATTTCTTTATTCAGGAATGACGATTCATAAACTAAACCAAACTAATCACCAAACAGAACTCTGCTGCCTCTTTCCCCCGCGACGGCGCCAAGCACTCTCTAACTCTGCAACTCTCCAACTCTCGAACTCTGGAAGGAACTCTGGAACCCTCTTGGGGTTCCTTGGGGCGGGGTCAAGGGGGCCCATGAAATTAGCAGGACTGATCCAATTTTCTTGGCGGGGGAGAGCTAGAACAACCCAATGTAAAGCATACAATTCCCCCTTTTCTTTTTAACTAAATGACTATAGTATCAAGGGTGTGGGGTGAACAGAAACATATATCATATAGGCATTTTTAAAAAAGAAACTGGCACAAACATGGAGAAACATGTAAGCAAGTAACAAGAACCAGTGTGCTGCCAAGGGAAGGCCTGAGGGGGCCATGTTTTGCCTCTGTGGGCCAAACTTTATCAGCTTAAAAAAAACATTTCTTGCCTCTGGGGGGCGTACTTGTCTCGACAGGCATTTGCATGGGGGTGGGGAATGGCCTAGAGTCCCAAAGGCTGCAATACTTACTATGAAACTAAACTTATTAGCATAATCATAGCGCAATCTAATGTTTCTAATAAAGAAGGAATTTGAGACTTTTACATATCAACAACGTCTTTTTAACCTTTTGTTACACCCATTCAAGATGGAGACACACCCTAGGTGTGCACAGGAAAGGAAACCTAAGGCATGAGACTAATTAGCATAGCCACTGTGTGATCTATCATTTCTTTTTTCTTTTTTTTTTAATATTTATTTTATTTATTTATTCCGTTTTGTTGCCCTTGTTTTTATTGTTGTAGTTATTATTATTGTTGTTGTTGTTGGATAGGACAGAGAGAAATGGAGAGAGGAGGGGAAGACAGAGAGGGGGAGATAAAGAGACACCTGCAGACCTGCTTCACCGCCTGTGAAGCGACTCCCCTGCAGGTGGGGAGCCGGGGTTCGAACCGGGATCCTTATGCCAGTCCTTGTGCATTGCGCCACCTGCGCTTAACCCGCTGCGCTACAGCCCGACTCCCTCGATCTACCATTTCTAATAGAGAAGGTAATCGAGAGTTTTACATATCAACAAGTCTATTTAACCTTTTGTTATACCCATTCGAGATGGAGACACACCCTAGGTGTGCGCAGGTCTTTAGACCAACTTAGTTAAAATATATTGATTGTTAACTAATTTTTACCTCAGACTTTAAATGTAAGTTAATTTTATCTTTATGAGAATTATGTTGAAAACCTTTTTCATTTAACTTTGACTAGTAAGAATTTAGCCTTAAAGTTACTGTTTACCAAACTTTAAACATACACATAAACATGGTCATTAATACACAAGGAGAGAAACCTTTGTTACGAAGACATGTCATTTCAAACACAAATTTAAATCTGTACTGTCCTAGTTGTTGGGGGGGTGCGTTGTCCAGTGGTGGTCTCTTGGGCAGCTTCACTTCTAGGAATTGCAGGTTGCGATCTCTGTACAAATCTCTGCGTACTCCAGCTTGTCTGCCTTCAGACCGGACCGGCAGCTGGAGATCTCATGTGCCCAGTTTTGGCAGGGAGCCTGGGGGTCCAGGAGGTCCGGGATCATTCCAGAATTCATAGCAACAGGGCGGGCGGGCCAGCTTTGTAGAAGGCGCGGGCCGAGGTGCCCAGGGGTGGCAGCCATGATAGGCTGCCGCGGCCCTGCCCCATGGCCCTGCCCCATGGCCCTGCCATGTCTGCTGCCCTGTTCGCAATGGGTGAGCAGCGTGGAGGGATCACACGTCCAGTGCCCTGTGCCACGCGGTGGAGAGCCGGCTCCTGTGGGCTGCCCTCGTGCT
Source organism: Erinaceus europaeus (assembly GCF_950295315.1). Lineage (NCBI taxonomy): Eukaryota > Metazoa > Chordata > Mammalia > Eulipotyphla > Erinaceidae > Erinaceus > Erinaceus europaeus. Next base: position 33,651,275 of record NC_080172.1, on the reverse strand, counting down.
GGCATTGGGCTCCTGCGTTGTGGCATCAGGCTCCTGCGTGTTGGCATCGGGCTCTAGCGTGTTGGCATCGGGCTCCTGTGTGGTGGCATTGGGCTCCTGCATGGTGGCATAAGGCTCCTGCGTGGTGGCATTGGGCTCCTGCGTGCTGGTGTCAGCCCCCTGCTGACTGTGGGCTGCGGGGCTGTGGGCGCGGTGCGCGGGGTTGTCTGGGCGCAGCCGGCTGGCTGGCTGGCTGTTTAACCAGGTGGAAACAGCAGCTCTGCACCTCGCCTCCCGCCCGCTGGCTATTCTCGCTGGCTGTTCTGAGTTCTCCCGAGAGAGTGGAAACCACAGAGTGGTCCAGAGATAAATGTTCCAGAAACAGCAAAACAGTCTCATGAAGAAAGAGCAGAGGCCTTTGGAGATCTCTTCACAAGCAGAAGAGAAGGCCATAGTACATAGGTAGCCAAATTGTCTTCACTTATCTGAGAGATGCTCAGGTCAGGTCCACGTGGGCGCCATTTGTTGTTAAAATTCTGGGGTTCTATCTGGCCGGGCTAGCTTCACGGGCGGGTAACAGAGACGACCAGAGACATACGGCTGGGCAGGGAAGCTGTATTTCTTTATTCAGGAATGACGATTCATAAACTAAACCAAACTAATCACCAAACAGAACTCTGCTGTCTCTTTCCCCCGCGACGGCGCCAAGCACTCTCTAACTCTGCAACTCTCCAACTCTCGAACTCTGGAAGGAACTCTGGAACCCTCTCGGGGTTCCTTGGGGCGGGGTCAAGGGGGCCTGTGAAATTAGCAGGACTGATCCAATTTTCTTGGCGGGGGAGAGCTAGAACAACCCAATGTAAAGCATACAACACGTCAGGTTGAGCCTGATGTAAAGTTTGGAGACCTCCTTTGAATCTGGAGAGGTGGCAGTCATTGACTATGTGGGTCATAGTCTGTCTGTAGCCACAGGGGCAGTTTGGGTCGTCTCTGGCTCCCCAGCGATGGAACATAGCAGCGCACCGGCCATGGCCTGTTCGATAGCGATTGAGGAGGGCCCAATCATAACGTGCTAGGTCAAAGATGGGTTGACGCTTATAGGGGTCTGTGATGAGGTGTTTGTTCTTTACCTCAGCTGACTGCTAACTCTGTTTCCAAGAGTCTGGAACAGAGAAGTTCAGTGTAGGCGTAGGGGACCAGATTGGGTGACGAGACGTCAAGCATTGGACAGGGTGGGTGAAGATATCCGCATATATTGGCAGATCCAGTCGAGCGAAGACGTGGGAAATGAACTTAGATGATGCTGCATCCCGACGAATATCTGGCGGGGCGATGTTGGTAAGAACTGGCAGCCATGGAACCAGGGTGGAATGGATGGTTCCAGAAATTATCCTCATGGAGGAATATAATTTGGAATCAACCAAGTGGACATGGGGGCTACAGAACCATACTGGGGCACAGTATTCTGCAGTGGAATAGCATAATGCCAGAGATGATGATCGTAGTGTGGAAGCGCTCGCTCCCCATGAGGAGCTGGCCAGTCTTGCAATGATGTTATTCCTCGCGCCCACCTTTGCTGCAGACTTTATGAGATGTTCGTGAAATGACAGGGTGCAATCGAAAGTAAAGCCAAGATAGACTGGCTGGGCTTCATGCTGGATTCTTGTATCGCCAAGCTGCACATTAAGCTCACGCGAGGCCGAGGCATGGTGTAGATGGAAAACAGATGATACCATTTTTGCAGTGCTAGGGATTAGTCGCCATTTTTTACAGTAATCAGATATCAGAGACATGTCTTTTGTGAGTGTTTCCTCGAGGATGTCAAACTTGGATGCCTGAGTTGCACAGCAGATGTCATCGGCGTAGATGAACTTCCTTGAAGAAGTTTCTGGGAGATCATTGATGTAAATATTCAATAGCGTAGGAGCCAGAACAGAGCCCTAGGGGAGGCCACTTGAGACAAGTCTCCATCTGCTAGACTTGTCACCCAGATGCAACCGGAATCTTCTGTTTTCGAGAAGAAACGATATAGTGTTGGCCACCCACGGAGGCAGGCATCTTGAGATCTTGACTAGGAGACCACGGTGCCAGACCGTGTCATAGGCTGCTGTGAGATCAACAAAGACAGCACCCATCTTAAAATTCTTCTGGAATCCATTTTCAATGTAAGTTGAGAGGGCCAGGGCTTGTTCCCAGGTAGATCTTCCTGGGCGGAAACCAGCTTGGGCGGGTGATAGGAATTTGTAACACACAGAGAAGAGAGAAATTGGTCTATAGCTGGCGGCCAGTGTTGGGTCTTTCTTTGGTTTCAAAACTGCTATTATCTTTGCACGACGCCAAACTTTGGGCATAGACTCAGATTCCAAGATGTGGGACAGGAATGAAGCGAGCCATTTCTTTGCCGCAGGGCCCAAGTTAAGAATGAGTTCTGGGGTGATGTTATCATAGCCAGCAGCCGTTCCTGGTTTAACCCTCTTCAAAGTGTCTTCCAGTTCAGACAGTGTAAAGAGAGAGAGTTTTGGAGATGGACAAGATAAACGGAAGTGGGATGACCACTCATGGGAAATTTCTCTTTTCCAGACTGGGTCAATCTTAGCACGTCCAACTTGAGTTATGTGACTGGCCACTGAGTTTGGAGATACGGGAGGATGGGAGACGGGAGGGGATTGGCTACCGGCACCCAGTCTGTGAAGAAGCTTCCAGGCCTTCCTACTTGAGTGGGTGAAGTTCAGACTTTCCATGAGTTGTTGCCAGCGGGCTTGGCGTGCTGCATCCAGGGAGGCAATGAGATGGTCAGCCACATCTGGGTCGCCCAACTCATCATACTGCTTTAGTAGTTGCTTTAGTAGTTGCTTGCATTCAGCATCAGCATCAAGACAAGGCACATAGTTAGCATGTATCCCATGAGGAATGGCTTGGGAAGCTGCTTTGAAGATGACTTGGCAGAAGCGCCTGTAGGAATCTTCAGAGGGGATAGAGTTCATTGGAATTGCAGGAATAGATTTGTTGGTAAGATCACTGAACAGACGCCAGTTTGCTTTCCAAAAGTTCCATCTTAGTTTCTCTGAGCACAGAATCAGTGGGAGCTGGAGACCAATGTGGATGATTGCTGGGCAGTGATCAGGAGTCAGTGATTAAGCTAAGAAGCCTATTGATAGTTTAAAAGCCCTCAGGCTCCCATAGCCTACAGGGAATAAAAAAAGAAGAAGAAGACAACTCAGGGATTAAAATACTAATGAAACAACTGTTAAATTCCACCACTGTGAACCCTTTAATTAACTTACTTACACACAAGTCAATCCGGGTAATAGTGATCAGTAATTTGAAAAGTACTGAGAGAGCGAACTCATAATATATAAAGTGGTTAAAAAAACAAGAAGAAATATCAGAGAAATGAACCAGGACAAGAGTCCAGCTAAAAGTTCCACAGAGGATGAAGCACAAAATAATGAGTTCAACATCCAAACATTAGCTAAGGAAATAATCACAGGAGTGAGTAAAGAATTTCAAAAAATTGTAATCAGAAATAAAGGAACAATAAATGAGACTATCGAAGAAAATACTAATTATCTCATGGTTATTAGAGAGCTGAAAGCTGAAATCGCTGCGCTAAGAACACAACTAGCTGAACAAGCTTAAACAGTATAAGAACAGGGAAACAAAATAGATGAACTCTAGAAAACAGTAGAGGGCAGAGAGAATAGAATCTATGAGGCTGAAGACAGAATTAGCAATATCGAGGATGAATTAGAGACAACTAAAAAAGAAGTAAGAGATCTCAAAAAGAGATTAAGAGATGCTGAAAACAACAACAGAGTCCTATGGGATGACTTCAAAAGAAACAATATACGCAATATACCAGAGGAAGAGAAGGAGAGGAAGAAAGCATTTTCCAGGCCATAATAGCTAAAAACTTCTCTAGTCTAGACAACATCAAAGACATAAAGATTCAAGAATCCCAGAGGATCCCAAACAGAATTAACCCAGACCTAAAGACACCAAGACATATCATACTTAGAATGGAAAGGAATAAGGATAAAGAAAGGATCCTGAAGGCTGCAAGAGTAAAACAAAGAGTCACCTACAAAGGAAAACCCATAAGATTAGCAGCAGACTTCTCCATACAAACACTACAGGCCAGAAGAGAATGGCAAGATATCTATCGAGTGCTCAATGAGAAAGGCTTTCAACCAAGAATACTATATCCTGCCAGACTGTCATTCAGACTAGATGGAGGCATCAAAACCTTCTCAGACAAGCAACAGTTGAAGGAATCAAATATCACAAAACCTGCCCTGAAAGAAGTTCTGAAAGGTCTTCTATAAACAGTCAGACCATCATAAATAGGACATATATCAGGACACTCTAAAACTCTATAAGGATAGCTTTAAAATATCTTTAATCTTTGATATCAATAAATGGCAATGGCCTGAATTCACCTATTAAAAGACACAGAGTAGGAAGATAGATCAGAAAACACAACCCAACAATATGCTGTCTATAGGAAACCCACCTAACTCAGCAAGACAAACACAGATTTAAAGTGAAAGGATGGAAAACTGTCATACAAGCCAATGGCCCACAAAAAAGGGCAGGAACAGCTATTCTCATATCTGACACGATAGACTTTAAAATAGATAAGATTTAAAAAGATAGGAGTGGACACTACTTAATGCCCAGAGGATCAGTCAATCAAGAGGACTTAACAATTATTAACATCTATGCACCCAATGAGAAGCCATCTAAATACATCAAACGTCTACTGAAAGAGCTACAGCGATATATTAACAGCAATACAATCATAGTAGGGGACTTCAACACCCCACTCTCTCAACTTGACAGATCATCCAGGCAGAAAATCAATAAAGACATAAGGGAGCTAAATGAAGAGATAGATAAACTGGAACTATTGGACATTTTCAGAGTGATTCATCCCAAGAAACTGGAATACACATTTTACTCAAATCCACATGGGTCATTCTCAAGGACAGACCATACGTTAGGCCACAAAGACAGCATCAGAAAATTCAAGAGCATTGAAATCATCCCAAGCATCTTCTCAGACCACAGTGGAATTAAACTAACACTTAACAATCAACAAAAGATTAGTAACAGTGCCAAAATGTGGAAGCTCAACAGTACACTTCTTAACAACTTCTGGGTCAAAGAGAAAATAAAGGAAGAAATCAAAATGTTTCGAGAATTCAATGAAAATGAAGACACAAGCTATCAAAATATTTGGGATACAGCTAAAGCAGTACTAAGAGGAAGTTCATAGCTATACAAGCACACATTAGGAAACAAGAAAAAGCACAAATAAATAGCCTTATTGCAAATCTTAAAGACCTAGAAGAAGAACAACAAAGGAACCGTAAAGCAACCAGAAGGACAGAAATCACTAAAGTTAGGGTAGAAATCAATAACATTAAGAGTAAGAAAACCATACAAAAGATCAATGAAAGTAAATGTTGGTTCTTCAAAAGAGTAAACAAAATCAACAAACCTTTAGCCAGACACACAAAACAAAAAAAGGAAGAAGACCCAAATAAATTGGATAGTAAATGAAAGAAGAGATATCACAACATACACCACAGGAATTCAACATATCATGCGAAGCTTCTATGAACAACTATATGCCACCAAGCTAGAGAACCTGGAAGAAATGGATGATTTCCTAGATACCTACCAACTTCCAAAACTAAGTTAAGAGGAACTAGATAACATTAACAGGCCCATCACAGCTAATGAAATTAAAACAGTTATCAAAAATCTTCCCAAAAATAAAAGTCCTGGACCGGTTTTACAAATGAATTCTACAAAACCTTCAAAGAGGAACTAATACCTCTACTTTTAAAAGTCCTCCAGAAGACTGAAGACACTGGAATATTCCCTACCAGCTTCTATCACTCTGATACCAAAAGCAGATATGACCACAACCAAAAAAGAAAACTAGAGACCAATATCTCTGATGAACATAGATGCGAAAATATTGAACAAAATTCTAGCCAACTGGATACAGCAGTATATCAAAAAGATTGTTCATCATGACCAAGTGGGATTTATCCCAGACATGCAAGGTTGGTTTAATATATGTAAATCAATCAATGTGATCCACCACATCAACAAAAGCAAGACCAAAAACCACATGGTCATATCAATAGATGCAGAGAAAGCCTTTGACAAAATCCAACATCCCTTTCTGATCAAAACACTACAGAAAATGGGAATAGGTGGAAAATTCCTGAAGATAGTGGAGTCTATATATAGCAAACTTACAGCCAACATCATACTCAATGGTGAAAAACTGGAAGCATTTCCACTCAGATCAGGTACTAGACAGAGCTGCCCACTATCACCATTACTATTCAACACAGTGTTGGAAGTTCTTGCCATAGCAATCAGGCAGGAGCAAGGGATTAAAGGCATATAGATTGGAAGAGAAGAAGTGAAACTCTCCCTATTTGCAGATGACATGATAGTATACATGGAAAAACCTAAGGAATCCAGCAAGAAGCTTTTGGAAATCATCAGGCAATACAGTAAGGTGTCAGGCTAAAAAATTAACATTCAAAAGTCAGTGGCATTCCTCTAAGCAAACACTAAGAAGAAATTGAAATCCAGAAATCAATTCCTTTTACTATAGCAACAAAAACAATAAAATACCTAGGAGTTAATCTAACCAAAGAAGTGAAAGAGTTGTATACTGAAAATTATGAGTCACTATTCAAAGAAATTGAAAAAGACACAAAGAAGTGGAAAGATATTCCATATTCATGGGTTGGAAGAATTAACATCATCAAAATGAATATACCACCCAGAGCCATCTACAAATTTAATGCTATCCCCATCAAGATCTCAAGCACATTTTTTAGGAGAATAGAAAAAAATGCTATGAATGTTTATCTGGAATCAGAAAGGACCTAGAATTGCCAAAACAATCTTGAGAAAAAAGAACAGAACCGGAGGCATCACACTCCCAGATTTCAAACTGTATTATAGGGTCATTGTCATCAAAACTGCTTGGTACTGGAACATGAATAGACACACTGACCAGTGGAATAGAATTGAGAGCCCAGAAATGAGGCCCCACACGTATGGACATCTAATCTTTGCCAAAGGGGCCCAGACTATTACATGGGGAAAGCAGAGTCTCTTCAACAAATGGTGTTGGAAACAATGGGTTGAAACATGCAGAAGAATGAGACTGAATCACTGTATTTCACCAAATACAAAAGTAAATTCCAAGTGGATCAAGGACTTGGATATTAGACCAGAAACTATCAGATACTTAGAGGAAAATATTGGCAGAACTCTTTTCCGCATAAATTTTAAAGACATCTTCAATGAAACGAATCCAATTACAAAGAAGACTAAGGCAAGCATAAACCTATGGGACTGCATCAAATTAAAAAGCTTCTTCACAGCAAAAGAAACCACTACCCAAACCAAGAGACCCCTCACAGAATGGGAGAAGATCTTTACATGTCATACATCAGATAAGAGTTTAATAACCAACATATATAAAGAGCTTGCCAGACTCAACAACAAGACAACAAATATCCTCATCCAAAAATGGGGGGAAGACTTGGACAGAATATTCACCAAGTAGAGATCCAAAAGGCCAAAAAACATATGAAAAAAATGCTCCAAGTCTCTGATTGTCAGAGAAATGCAAATAAAGACGACAATGAGATATCACTTCACTACTGTGAGAATGTCATACATCAGAAAAGGTAACAGTAGCAAATGCTGGAGAGGGTGTGGGGTCAAAGGAACCCTCCTGCACTGCTGGTGGGAATGTCAATTGGTCCAACCTCTGTGGAGAATAGTCTGGAGAACTCTCCGAAGGCTAGAAATGGACCTACCCTACGACCCTGCAATTCCTCTCCTGGGGATATATCCTAAGGAACCCAACACATCCATCCCAAAAGATCTGTGTACACATATGTTCTTGGCAGCACAATTTGTAATAGCCAAAACCTGGAAGTAACCCAGGTGTCCAACAACAGATGAGTGGCTGAGCAAGTTGTGGTATATATACACAATGGAATACTACTCAGCTGTAAAAAATGGTGACTTCACCATTTTCAGCCAATCTTGGATGGACCTTGCAAAATTCATATTATGTGAGTAAGTCAGAAACAGAAGGATGAATATGAGATGATCTCACTCTTAGGCAGAAGTTGAAAAACAAGATCACAAATGAAAACACAAGTAGAATCTGAAATGGAATTGGCATATCGCACCAAAGTAAAAGACTCTAGGGTGGGAGTGGGTGGGTGGGGAGAATACAGGTCCATGAAGGATGATAAATGACATAGTGGGGGTTGTATTGTTAAATGGGAAACTGGGGAATGGCATGCATGTACAAACTATTGTATTTAATGTTGAATGTAAAACATTAATTCCCCAATAAAGAAATAAAAATATTAAAAAAAACAAAAAAACAAAGGCTTCATTACAAAAAAAAATCATAAGACACCTACTATGTGCCAACAAGCACTGTTAAAAATGTTGGAAATAGAGTATAACATATAAATGTACACACACACACACACACACACCCTTTAACCTTTGCTGCATAGAGAATTCTAAAGGTTATTGATAAATCATTCACACTTTCTGCATGCATTCATAGTTGACATTATATTCAGGTGGGTTCTCCAAATCTTATGTTTCACTTTCCATCTTGATATCGTATGGATAAATTAGACACCGAATTACAATTCTCATCCCTTTTGGCTAGTATATACATTTTTATTGAGATGACGGTTTGCTGAGAATTTTGTTATCTCCCTAAAGTCTGAAAACTTTTTATTTGTTTTAGTACCAAGAACTCTTTAATAGAAGACAGTACCCGGAAAGTTGTGGTAAACATACACAATGGAATACTGTTCAGCTATTAAAATGGTGAATTCACCTTCCTTACCTCATCTTGGATGGAACTTGAAGGAGTCATGTTAAGTAAGATAAGCCAGAAAGAGAAGGATGAATATGGGATGATCCCACTCATAGATGGAAGTTGAAGAATATGAACAGAAGGGAAAACACAAAGCAGAATTTGGACTGGAGTTAGTGTACTACACCAAAGTAAAAGATTCTGGGGTTGGAGGAGGGTGGTCAGTCCTGGAATATGATGGCAAAAGAAGACCTGGTGGGGGGGGGTAGATTATTATGTGTAAAACTGAGAAATGTTATACATGTACCAACGACTGTATTTTACTATCGGCTGTAAACCATTAATCCCCCAATAAAGAAAAAATATATCTATAACATGGTACCATTTGTCAATCTGGATGTCTGTACTACTAGTTATCTGGGGAACTGCTACACAATTGATGGAGGAAAAATTACTCACGAGGAAACTTGATTGTCAAGAGATTATCAAAGCCAATAGTTTTTCCCCTAAAAACTTCTAGACATTTTATTCTTTAAATATTCTTCTTCCTCTCATTAGGTAAGAGATTGAGATTTTAAGATCATTCATGTCTCTGCTTTACAGGTTGGTAGTCTTAGAACAGAATCAATGTAAATTAAGTTAAATTTCTATTTTTTTAATAAAATGCTCCAATAGATTAATCAATTAATTAATTAATTCAGTATCAAGAAGAGATATTCTCTCCTCAGTGGTCATTCTCAATACTATTCTGATGTCAAATCTCAACCTAAATGGAATAAAATTTCCTCTAAAGAGCCTGAGCAAACACCTGATGTCTGAATAGCAGCAGAAAGCAATGGAATCTTTAGCTATATCTTTTGCCATCGCCATTGCCACCAAACATGTTTTTAGCACTTCTGATAGAAACACAGCTTTTCCAGTTCCTCTCCATCCTGAAATAAATTTCACCTCTTTACGACAGGCTACAATTGAATTTGTTTCTCCTGTTTATTCAGTTTTCTTTTGTTTGTAGTAATCTTATCAGTCAGCCTTTTTAAAAAACAAGATTTGCTCAGTGTTTTTACCTAATTTTAAATGGTTAAAATATTAATGCTCTCAGGCCACTTAATTATTTAACATATATTTACTAAATATGTGCCAGGCATTGAAGAAAGTGTAATGTACCATCGAATTTGAGAGTCCATCCATTCAGAGGTCTCATTAAATGAGGATTGAGAGGTATCATTCTAGGAACAAGTTTAGCCTTGACTAATGGGTGACCTGAGCAAAGGAAGTAACTGCTATGGTTCCAGTTTTCTCCCATGCAAAATAGGACAAGAAGAGAACTGATCTTTCTTTAGACATTAACATGCTGGGGTTGTTACTAGTTTGGCTAACTAATAACAGAAGAAATCCAGCATCCTTGTGAAGGTTAATGCTTTACTAGACCTTTCCAAAGGGTACAAATGCCAGTCCAAGAAACAAAAAACTAGTTTTACTACTAGTGCAAATGTCTTTCAAAGACCAAATAAGACATATGAGTTGGGTTTACTGTATATTTGGTTATATTCTTCTCCCCAAATTTGCCTTTTTTTTCTAGTTATTTTATAGCCTAAAGTAGTATTCACTAAGTTAGGGTTAATTAGAATTTCAAACATCATATTATAATTACCAAAGCTACAAAAACAAACAGTATAGAGTCAAGAAATTCTGAGTTTACAATAGTGGCAGTTTGTCAGTGCTAGCTAAAATTCTCCATTTCTGTGTCATTTTGGTAGTTCTGACAATTTGCAAAGCATCTGAGTTTCTTTCTCTATTCCCTACTTAAAATGAAGAACAGACAGCAATAATGACTTACATTGAGTAGGTTTCCCTACTTTTTTATTTGCACTGACAATAAAATGAATGCTTGCTGTTTGTAGTTTTTATTTGCAAGTCACCAGATATCGCCTGTCTTCTAGAAATTACTTTTTTCTTCTTTGTTCTCACTGTGAAAAAATATGTTTTATAAAAATTTAAAATGCACTTCAGTTTGCAAAAGATGCAACCTTTTGGTACTTGAGTCAGGCAGATTATTTAAAATTCAGTATGATTCCACAGTTGCTGATACAGAAATGGGGGAGGGGGTGAAGTCTGAGAAACATCTTACTTGTTGGATCTCATTGTTCTACACTTGTGGTTACTTCATTTTACTTTTTTGTATCAAAACATTATAGTAACCTATGATATATCATTGGTCAGAGAGGGAACAGTTTCTTGTTTCCATTTTATTTTTATTTATTTTTTCTTCTTCCATTTCTAAAAAAAAAATCCCATATACAAATTATATATCAAACCTTAAAAAACAACAACAAAGAACAGGCAGTAAAGTATGAGTTATACTGAGTAACTCTTTCTAATTCCCTGACTTCCTAATAACATTTCATAACTTAATCTTTTTTTATTCTTTTCCTCACACTATAAAAATTAGAGCTTATGACTGACTTTTACTGCTCATTTTCAAGCAAACTCCTTAGGTTTGCAAATTAGCTACTGATTCTGGGAGGCACCACCCTGTCTGCAGCCTTTGCGTAACAGCTTCCTAATATAAATAGGGGCCACAGGGAATAAGCAAACCCTGTGCCTAGCACATTAATTTGAATAACAAAATTTGAAGGTTAGATTTTAGACTCATGGCTTTATCTCATTTCAGTCCCTTTAGTGCACAATACAAGGCAGCTGTCCACTAAATTTTTGCCTAGTGGGAGGATAAAAAAAGGACAACTTGGACAGGTGTTATCAGTGGAGAATGTTTTCAGTAAAGCCTTCCTATAAGCAGGAATTTTCTGTACTTCAAACACTTAAAAAAGAAAATTGCTCTTAAAAAGAAAATTTCATTCACAATAATTTGCAGTAAGTCAATAAAGGAAGCAAGCAAACAGAAAGATCTAAAAAGACACTTTAAAGTACCTAAGGAAACAGTTTCTACTTAGACCTAGATACCCTCCTTACCTACTTCCTATTACATGTCCCTCAATCACTTCAAAGCTAACCTTGTCAGACAAAGGGCTACAAAAGCTGAATTAGAGCAAGAGACTGGCATACTTTAATGATGACTCTTTAGTCACTACCAGGCCACCCCATCACCTGGGCCCCTAGTCAGGGAGTCCTGGGATTCCCACATAGACTTGATGGGTCTAGACCTCTAACAGATTGCCCTTGCCACTGTCACTGGTCATCTCCATCAGGAACAACATAAGGACCCCTTTGTGGGCCCCCATAAGACCTTGCCCTAAATATGGATCAACAATGGTAGAGAATGTTCCATTCTCTGAAGGGAGGCTGGACAACATACACTACCTTGGGTCCTGAAATCAGTGAAGTCTGGAATGTTCCTAGCTGTGACCGCAGAATGCAAGCTCAGACCTATAGGGATGCAGAGGTTACACAGGCTCCTGTGATGAATATGGGCCCCAGATCAAATTAATGGGGTTTACAGTTAACAATATTTATATACTTTCCCAATATTTGGGAACTACTTTCTTCCCTAATCCAGCATTCTAGTCCATTTCCCAAGTATGACACCATCTTGCCAGAGAGTAACCTGGATCCACCTGCATATTAGATGTCAGGCTCAGGCCAAAACTAGTAAAGTCATGGGCCCCTTGGAACATACCTAAAATAGACCTACTAACTTTTTCCAAAACAGACACCAAATTTTCATCTGCAATATTCTTACTTTTTGGTTCATGATTAGCCAACAATTTGTTCTGCTTTATATCTCAATTCTTTTTCAGCCACCAGGTTCCAGATGCTAATATGATGCTGACCTGACTTCCCTGGGCAGATGACCCTACCATGTTTCTTGGAGCCCAGCCTCTGCAGAGCCCTGCCCCACTAGGGAAAGGATGGTAGGATGGATTGACCTGTCTACTCCCATGTTCAGCAGAGAAGCAATTACCGAAGCCAGACCTTTCACCTTCTGCACCCCACAATGATCCTGGGTCCATACACCCAGAGGGATAAAGAATAGGGAAGCTATCAAGGGGGGAGATTGGATATAGAGCTCTGGGGGTGGGCATTGTATAGAAATGTACCCCTCTTATCCTATAGCCTTGTCAATATTTCCATTTTATAAATACAAATTTAAAAAAGAAAAGAAAATTTCAAGGTACACTGCCTCTTCCTAATAGGAATAATAGTGGGATAGTTTGACATTCCTAATAGGAATAATAGTGGGATAGTTTAACATTCTCTAACTCTTATTGTCTAGCTTTTCATAACAAGTATGTACACTCATATTGTCATTTTGCCTCATCGAATCATTCAATTAAACTTTAGCAGGCACATTGATGTGTATATTAATAACAGTGATGAACATCTTTGAAAGTATACTGTATTCCCAGCCCTCTATAAAGCATTTAATTACATATCAGTTTATATGCTCACACTTACATGCATTGTAAAGGAGAAATGTAAGGTGGAAACTATTATCAGCTCTTTTTTTTTTTATAAATGAGTAAATGAAGCCACAAAGATGTTAAGTATCTTGCCTGAGCTCACACAGCTGTAAAGTGTCAGGTGAGACATGTTAACCTATGCACCGCACTCCTTTGTCAGAATTGCTCTGTCATCCAAACAAGGGTGTTTACTGTTTAGTTAGAATTCTAACATGAACCAAATTTGAATGATACCACAAAAACTCCAGATTTCAGAGTAATCTTTAGAAAAATCATAAGAAGAGATAATTCCTAGATTTACAACTCCTGGAAACATACTTTTAAAACCTCAGGTTGATGCACTGCAAGTTAGTCATTGTGAATTTTCATATTTAAATGTAAATTAAACAAAATTTATGTAATTCTCTCAGTTATACTAAACACATTCCAAATGCTAAAGAGTGGAATGTGTCTAGCAGTGACTCTGCTGGCCAGTATCACCAGGGGATTTTCTCATCACATTTTTAGCACCATTCTAAGAGACAGATAACAGAGAAGATATAAAAGAGAATATGTTCACTCGCATGTGTTTTTTAAGAAAGGACACATATGGAGTACCTGCTTTTAGCCAAGTCATGTGTGAGGTGCTGAAAATGTAACAATCAATATGGATCAATGAGGCAGTGATAATCTCTGCCCTGGATGGCACTCACCTTCTTTGCCAGAGCCAGTTACCAGCATGAGCACTGCTAACATTAGAGAGGTTCAACATACTGGGAGTACAGAAGACCTGGGAGATACAACATATTACTCTGGGTCTGGGCAAGCTGTCAAGTATTAAGTTTCCTGGAGAGGGAAGAATCTAAACTTATACCTTCTTTATGAGTAGGTGCATGAACAAATGCAAGATAGTGTTCCTGACTAAAGGAATAGCCTGTGTGAATCCAAAATCTTCATTCATATCTCAGGAGAAAGAGAGAGATGCCAAATCCAAGAGGCATTTAAGGAAGTCAATAAAATGACTTTCTCCATTCTGTTTTGTAGGTTCAGAACTCAGATTTTATATATATATATAAATAAAATATATATATATTTGCATGGTGCCCAAATTGCTAGCACAGAGGGATGGCAATGAGAAAGAGAAAGCTGAAGATAATTCAAAGTAGTTGTGCAGGAGCTAGAAGTGACTCATAGCTCCCCTGAGCACCTCAAGTGCTCCAATATGAAGAACTTGTTTTTGAATTATAACAACATGGTGGTGCAATTGGTAAAGCACATAGGTCACTATGCACAAAGAACTGGGATTGAGCACCCAGTCTCCACATGTAGGGAAGAAGCTTCACTAGCATTGGAGTAGTGGAGCAGGATGTCAGTGTCTTTCTTTTTACCCCCCCCTTCTGCCACCCCACTCACCTTATTTCTCTATTCCTATTATAACAAAAAGAACACGATAGCCATAAGGAGCAGTGGATTCAGTTGTACAGGCACCAGTGACAACCTTCGTGGCAAATAAGTAAATAACAAAATGGCAGCTGTTATGTGATGGACATGACCATATTCTGAGCTGGGCAGTTTACTAGGATTATCTCACTCAGTCTTTAATATAAACCTAGCTATTGCCTTACATTTATTATGTTAACTTAATTAGAAATTGGGAAATCCATGAGATAGAACAACATGAATTTATGACTTTATTTTTTTATCTTCTGAAATACCAGGTTGTATGATCTCATTATTCACTGCTCTTTCCTTGCCCCAGGTTAGTACTGCCTATGATGATGACCGGCTAGAGGAATGGTTTAACTAACAAGAAGATATGGAAGGAAAGTAGAACAAGTGGACCTGAAAAAAGTTTGTATTTCAGAAAAACTATCAATAGTCTGCAACAAACTAAAACTAAAGCTTATCTCCCCAAAGAGATGTGTGCTTAGGGAATAAGTACTCCTTTTTCTCGTACTTGAAAATAGTTAGCTATAACAATTTTGATGAACTCCTATAGAAGAATATAGGTTTTCTTTGCCTTAAAAGTTTCCCACAAAACTACTTAACTAGGAACAATTGTATTGTTGTCTTACCCTGCAATGATCAGGCTGACTCAAAACATTTATGACGTAGAGTGTGTAGCTCAAGCCAACTTTCTTCACAAACTTCCTTCTAAGATTTCTTCAATCTGTTGAAAACTGTTTTATGACTCAACCCAGCTAAAATTTCAGCAGTGCATATCTTCAGATAAAATGCTTCATTCACATCAAGCAGTAATTAAATGTGCAGGGCATGAAATAAGCAGCAAGTTTGGCTCCAGAGCCATCTTGCAATCTGTAAGTGATCCAAGATAGACCATATGCCTTTAAATCTAGAAGAGTGCATACATATCCAAAGGGAGTTAGCTTCTGCTTCTGAACAAAAGACATCAAAAGATTAAAAGGGACAGATTTCTATATCTTGTCTGATAAATACATGTTAATGTATATGTCCTGAGACGTGGTGAAATTTCCATTTTGGTACTCGATTCATTTATACTAGAAAAAAAAAAATCAAACTGGCAACTCAAACCAACATTACTTTTTAATTGGATTTATTTCTTTTTATGCTGTGCTGGAGATAGAACTCAGGTCCTTACACATGTGCAGCATGTGTTCTACCGCTGAACTACTTTCTGGCTCGATTTTATTTTTTTATTCATGAGATAGAGAGAAATCAAAGTACTGCTCTACTACCCCTGGAGCTTCAGCTGGTTTTTCTTTGTGACTCTCTTACAAGATGTCAAGATTGAGCATATGCAAAATATGAGACTGTACCACTGAGCTACCCCCCAGGTCAAATGAACATTATTCTTTGGTAGCTCACTGCAAGGAACTAATGAACTAGGATAGTTTGTTTTTTATAATCTGCTAGTTTGTTTTGGGGTATAGGTAGTAGTTTGGGGAGAAGTAACTGGGGCCTTGCTCATGTGTGAATTAACTGCTCCTAACATTATTTTTATTTCAGAGAGAGAAAGAGAGTCACATATCAGAACTTCTCCCAGGACCATAGTGTTCCCATGCCGTGCCATGGCTAGAGCCCAGGCCCTATATTTGCAAGACACACATCCTACCAATTTAACTATTTTCCTGTCCTTAAAGTCATTATTTGGACATAATCTCTTAAAAAATAGTTTATTTATTTATTTTTCCCTTTTGTTGCCCTTGTTTTTTTATTGTTGTTGTAGTCATTATTGTTGTTGTTATTGATGTCATTGTTGGATAGGACAGAGAGAAATGGAGAGAAGAGGGGAAGACAGAGAGGGGGAGAGAAAGACAAACACCTGCAGACCTGCTTCACCGCCTGTGAAGAGACCCCCCCTGCAGGTGGGGAGCCAGGGGCTAGAACCCAGATCCTTATGCAGGTCCTTGCGCTTAGCGCCACGTGCACTTAACTGGCTGCGCCTGACTCCCTGGACATAGTTTTTGTTTTGTTTTCTCTCTATCAAGGATTTACACGCTACTTCTTTTCATTTTTTCTAGAAATTTCTCAGTCACCTCATATTGGGGCAGTCTATCACTGTGCAAATTATACCCCTGCTCAGTCTGTCCATGCCCTGGGAGAATATTGGTATAATCATGAACACATGACAGAGCAAGGACACTCTGAATCTTCCTAGAGACTGAGTAGATACATGAGAGGGAGGAATGTTCTATCCATGGGTTTACTAAACTAGAAGGATGTGAAAGGTGGGGTGCTGGTGGTCATCTAAGTAAGGTATGAAGAAACCCATATGAGAATACCAAATGGGTAAAAGGCAATTAAGCCATAATCCTGGCCACATTATTTGGAGCCCTGGACTCTTATGATTTTTGAACACTGAATAACATAAGCAACAACTGATAAACAAAGGACTATTAATAATTTTAAAGTTATCTTTCATTTCCCTTACTTCCTCTTTGACTTTGGTTATTGACAAACAAGGATTCAAACCATCTCTGGCAGCTAACATTCAACTGCTAGACTTGAGAGGAAAGCCAATAAGACAATAAAATATTAAGAGCACAAAGTCATCATCCATGAGTAGTACAGGTTCCCTCTGCTTAGAAATACTTCTTTGGAAAACAGTCACCCATTACTTAATGTTCTCTAGTATTTCAGACAACCACCTATTTTTTTTTTCCAAAAAATTTTAAAGATTTATTTTCTTGACTGAGAGAGAGAGAGAGAGAGAGAGATGCACATTAGATAGAAGAGAAAGAAACCACAGCTGGAGATTAAAGCAGAAACTTGAGAGATACAATCCCAACACTCTTACCAATTGAGCCATTTCTCCAGTTGCATTTTCAAAAGTGTGTATTGAGATAATATTGATTTGTATAATTATAAATTATTTTGTAAATTTCAGATGTACACCATTGGAATATTATATACATACATACTACATCCTAATCATTGTGAAAAATAAAAATCTAGTTTCTGCTCATCACTATATAATGAGCTTCTTACCCCATTTCACCTATCCTCTAATGCCTGTTCACTTTGGTAACCATTAATCTGTTGTTTGAATCTAAGATTTTGTTTTCATCTTGTTTGCTCACTTTATTTTGTTTCTTTGTTGTCCATATGTGAGACAAGTTGTTATTTGTCTTTCTTTGCTTGACTTATTTCAGCTAACATAGTCCTCTTAATAGCATCTATATTGTTGTACACTGCTGATGTCTCCATGTCTTGGCTATTTATTATAAATAGTGCTGCAATGAACATAGGTAAGCATATGCAGGTGAAATAGCTCACTTTGATAGTGTGCTATTTTCCTATGTGCACAACCTAGCAACCCCAGATGGAGCCTGGCCTCCACTGCAGTGAAGGAAGTTTTGGTGCCAAGGTCTCTTCTCTCTCTCTCTCTCTTTACCTCTCTTTCTCTCTCTCTCTCTCTCTCCCCCTATCTCTCTTTGTATATATTTATTTGCCTTTTAATTTCTATTCTTAGTATTTTTGAGAAATCTCTATATCATTTCCCAT
Source organism: Erinaceus europaeus (assembly GCF_950295315.1). Classification (NCBI taxonomy): domain Eukaryota; kingdom Metazoa; phylum Chordata; class Mammalia; order Eulipotyphla; family Erinaceidae; genus Erinaceus; species Erinaceus europaeus. Next base: position 33,633,014 of record NC_080172.1, on the reverse strand, counting down.
AGTGTCAATGCTAGTTTAAATTCCCATGTGAGTTTCACTTTCTCTACATCCTTATCAATACTTCTTGTTTCTTATCTTTTGTATAATAACCATGATTACAGATATAAAGTGGTATCTCATTTTGATTTGCACTTGATTACAAACATCTCATCTATTAGTCATCTGTATTATGTCTTCTTCGGAGAAATGTTTATCCAAGTCCCCTGAACATTTTCTCATTTTTTAAAGCATTTTTTAATATTAAGCCCTTGCTATATACATGGTGTGCAATTATCTTTTCCTGTCAGTGATGACTTTTTGTTTTTGGTGATTTCTTTCATAGTGCAAAACTTTGTAGTTTGGTGAAGTCCGTTTGTTAAACTTTACTCTTGTTCTTTTGTCTTGACAGTCTGTTTAACCTTGTGAAAATTAAACAGCATAATGCTAAATAGTGATAACTACTAAGTGATTAAAAATTTAGTTTTGACAGGAAAATGAAAACAAATACTACTAAATGGTGCTTGCAAAATATGGCTTCTTGAACTCTTGCACAATTGTGCAGATAAATCATTTCCTTGCACAGTAAATGGTACTGGTTGATGATCAAATTGAATTGTTTATGTAATACAATCTGTGTAGTACAGAAATCTTAAAGGTAATTTCTGAGACATTATGTTCATGATATTTTCAAACTCAATAAGCAATATCATAAAAGTCAAAGAATTGAGAACTGAAACAGGACAGATGAAAGAAATCAAGGCTCAGAAAAATTTAATGAGTTGTAAAATGGCAAAGTGAAGACTTCAAACAATGTTTTCTGATTTTTATTGGACACTTCTCTTTCATACCCCACTCTTCACAAGCAAGCAAGCACACAAAACATCAGAGGTCGAAGGGTCCTCTAAATCACTTAGGTGAACCTCTTCATTTATAGTACGAAAACAAGTGTATGATGAGACCTAAGAGATGAGGTCAGAAAGAAATCAGGCTATAACTTAAGAATGCATAAATCAATCTTGTACCTTGTTGTCATGCATAAACACTATTTTATGAAACTTACTTGTAACCAAATGTCATTCTGGCCCTCTGATTTCTGTCAAAAGGTAAACAACTGAACAAACATCAAGTCTTTATCAGGGAAACCTAGCAGCAATGTAAGTTCTGGCAATATTTTTTTGTTTCATTTCAGAAATGTGATTTCCTTGTTTTACCCTTGGGTATTGTTTCTCTAGTATATATTGAAGAACATTATAGAGTAACATGGCATACAATATCTCATTAGCTGTACAAATAATATTGATGTAGACTATTTTATGATGTCTCCTGGGAGATGTCTTTCCATGCTTAGCTATAAAAGCATTTGGGCCTCCTCTAACCTACCATCCTGTAGGATATGTATATACCAGGTAGAATCTATATAACTGTAAATCACTCTCAATCTCTCTCTCAACTCTATCCTTTCTAAACATTAGAGGAGTTAAGCTATTCTATCTAAAAATGAGGGGGGAATGTAGGGTGAGGGGAGGGAACTGGTGTGGGGGGCTGCTGAGAAGCAAGCCTCTGAGTTTCCTGTCTGCCTATAGGTCATTAACATTGTTAGTCAACATTACAGGCTTTGCTTGACTTACCAGAAAAAAGGTTGGTAGAGATAAAAAATATTTTAATCTTTTCCAAGCAAGGTTATCTTTGGTGATAACCAGGAAGAAGAGTTTTTTCCTTTCTTTTTTCTTTTTACCTTTCAACAACCTGAAAGTCATTGGCCTTAAGAAGCAAATTAATGTCAAATCAAGTTAGTGAGTAATTATCAACTTGCTCTGTGTCCAACATTGTATAAATTTCTACTAGACAGGCAAGTCCTGGTCCTTGATGGATATTGCTATTGCTGTTTTTGTTACTGTTACATTATTTAGCCAAAGCACTATTCATTTAAAAAAAAATTATTTATCCCTTTTTATTGCCTTTGTTGTTTTATTATTGTTTGTAGTTATTATTGTTGTTGTTGATGATGTCATGTTGTTACATAGGACAGAGAGAAATGGAGAGAGGAGGGGAAGACAGGGAAGGGGAGAGAAAGACAGACACCTACAGACCTGCTTCACCGCCTGTGAAGCAAAGCCCCTGCAGGTGAGAAGCCTGGGACTTGAACCGGGATCCTTACTCTGGTCCTTATGCTTTGTGCCACGTGAACTTAACCAGCTGTGCTACTGCTCTACTCCCATTATTATTATTATTTTAGCCAGTGTGGTGCTGGAGGTGGAATCTGAGACCTCAGAGCCTCAGGCATGAAAGTGTTTGCTGCTGTTGTTGTTGTTGCTTATTTGTTTTGGTTAACCAGAGCACTGTTCAACTCTGACTTGTGGTACTGTGGGGGATTGAATCTGGGACTTTGAAGCCTCAGGCATGATGAGAGACTCTTTGCATAAGCAATATGCTTCTACCCCACTGTTCAGAATCTTATGCATAACCACTATGCTCACCATCTTCTTAGAACAACAATATTTAATAACAATAAAACAGTAAAATATTACTTTCCTTGGGTATAGTGAACTCCGGTAGTACTGATTTACATCCACTAGCTTCCTACTCAAAGGAGCCAGGGAGAAAAAGAAGGTAGTTCTGAACACTCTGGGCAGTCCAAGGATCAGTAAGTGATAGTACAAAGGTAAGTGTGAATGAAATGATTTTTTTTTGTCTTCTTGTGACCAAAATTTTATTACTTGTTTACATTAAGCAGAGCAATGCTCAGCACTGGCTTATGGTGGTGCTCGGGGTTAAACCTGAGACTTCAAAATATAAACTATTCAAAGGGTAAAATGTGAGATGAAGACTCAGGAGCCTTAGACTTGAGGACACTTTCTTCTGATCTGGAGTATCTAGTCTTATATCAGAACTTCCATCTTGATTGTTTCATGACTAAGCATTTTTCTTTCTTTTTTTTTTCCTTACAGCTTTAAGATTGTCAAACAAACAAATGAAACAGGCTCAAGAAAACTGTGTATAAGATTTATGAGAACACTGGTGGGGATACAGAACTTGGGTGGTGGGTATGGTGTAGAATTATACATTGTAATCTTACATTATTGTAGCTAACTATTAATGACTATTATATTGGGATGCATTGGATCGACCTTTCCGTGGTGCATCCTGTGAGTACCCATTCATTGGGGAAACTGACGATCCTTCCTAGCCAACTGAATCCACATGGATCCCAGTCACTTTCAAAGCCAGCAACAAGCAGCTCCTGACAGCTTTCAAGCTGTTGGTCCTGCTCTTCGAGTCCTCCAACTTAATGTTGAGGGACTGTCCTTTGCCAAACGCGTTCTTATTGGTCAATTGGCGATACAGCATCAGGCAGATGTTATCTGCCTATAAGAAACACATATAGCAGTCGATGAAGCTGCTCGATTCACCATCAGTGGATTCGATTTAATATGCTATAATCTCCATCCTAAACACGGCCAAGCCATCTACGCCAAATCGTGTCTTGCGGACGTTTACCACACGGCCTCTTCAACCTTCTACGACTCCATTATTATTGGAACTATTCAGCTCGTCAACATATATAAGCCTCCCAGTGCCTCATGGGATAATGAGGTCCTGCCTAGCCCGAATCACCCAGCCGTTTACATTGGAGACTTTAATAGTCATCACCAAGACTGGGGATATTCCTCCACTCGTGCTGACGGCTCTATTTTAGCCGACTGGGCTTCAGTGAATGACCTCTCCCTATTATACGATCCCAAACAGCCAGGCTCTTTTCACAGTGCTAGATCTTCCCACACAGTCATCACTGCCCAGCTATCATTCACATTGGTCTCCAGCTCCCACTGATTCTGTGCTCGGAGAAACTAAGATGGAACTTTTGGAAAGCAAACTGTTCAGTGATCTTACCAACAAATCTATTCCTGCAATTCCAATGAACTCTATCCCCTCTGAAGATTCCTACAGGCGCTTCCGCCAAGCCATCTTCAAAGCAGCTTCCCAAGCCATTCCTCATGGGAGACGTGCTAACTATACGCCTGGTCTTGATGCTGAATGCGAGCAACTACTAAAGCAGTATGATGAGTCGGGTGACTTCTCCAAAACAGAAGATTCCGGGTGCATCTGGGTGACAAGTCTAGCAGATGGAGACTTGTCTCAAGTGGCCTCCCCTAGGGCTCTGTTCTGGCTCCTACGCTATTTAATATTTACATCAATGACCTCCAAGAAACTTCTTCAAGGAAGTTCATCTACGCCGATGACATCTGCTGTGCAACTCAGGCATCCAAGTTTGACATCCTCGAGGAAACACTCACAAAAGACATGTCTCTGATATCTGATTACTGTAAAAAATGGCGACTAATCCCTAGCACTGCAAAAATGGTATCATCTGTTTTCCATCTACACCATGCCTCGGCCTCGTGTGAGCTTAATGTGCACCTTGGCGATACAAGAATCCAGCATGAAGCCCAGCCAGTCTATCTTGGCTTTACTTTCGATTGCACCCTGTCATTTCACGAACATCTCATAAAATCTGCAGCAAAGGTGGGCGCGAGGAATAACATCATTGCAAGACTGGCCAGCTCCTCATGGGGAGCGAGCGCTTCCACACTACGATCATCATCTCTGGCATTATGCTATTCCACTGCAGAATACTGTGCCCCAGTATGGTTCCGTAGCCCCCATGTCCACTTGGTTGATTCCAAATTATATTCCTCCATGAGGATAATTTCTGGAACCATCCGTTCCACCCTGGTTCCATGGCTGCCAGTTCTTACCAACATCGCCCCGCCAGATATTCGTTGGGATGCAGCATCATCTAAGTTCATTTCCCACGGCTACGCTCGACCGCACCTGCCAATATATGCGGATATCTTCACCCACCCTGTCCAACGCTTGAGGTCTCGTCACCCAATCTGGTCCCCTACGCCTACACTGAACTTCTCTGTTCCAGTTCTTGGAAACAGAGTTGGCAGTCAGCTGAGGTAAAGAACAAACACCTCATCACAGACCCCTGCAAGCGTCAACCCGGCTTTGACCTAGCACGTTATGATTGGGCCCTCCTCAATCGCTATCGAACAGGCCATGGCCGGTGCGCTGCTATGTTCCATCGCTGGGGAGCCAGAGACGACCCGAACTGCCCCTGCGGCTACAGACAGACTATGACCCACATAGTCAATGACTGCCACCTCTCCAGATTCAAAGGAGGTCTCGAAACTTTACATCAGGCTCAACCTGACGCTGTTGACTGGCTACGGAAGAAGGGCAAACGCTAGAAGAAGAAGAATGACAAATAAAAAATTAAGAAAAAAGAAAAGTGATAAGAAGGGGATAGGAAGTGGCACACTGGTTTAGGTGCAGACATTATCATATACAAGGATCTGGGTTCAAGTTCTCACTGCCCACCTGCAGGAAGAAATCTTCACAATCAGTGAAGAAGGTATTGAAAAGTATCTCTCTGTCTCTGTCTCTCTCTATCTCTCTCTCCTCTCTCAACTTTTCTCTGTTCTATCAAATAAAGAAAAAAAAAGTAGAGTGTTAAGAGAAGAACAAAAAGGTTAAGGAGATAGTATATAGCTGGTTGTATTTTGGACATATATGTCTAAAGTCCTAGAAATTTAGCCTCTGGTGCCACTATCTGCCAGCATGGGGCATTGTTTGGTTTTTCTCTCAAATAAAATAAATTAAAATAAGGAAAGTATTAAAAAAGAAGAAGAAGAAAGAATGATCACCTTCTGTACCCAATAATGACGCTGGGTACATACTCCCAGTGGGTTAAAGAATAGGAAAGCTATCAGGGGAGAGGATGGGATATGGCATTCTGGTGGTGAGAATTATACCCCTCTTTTCCTATGGTATTGTCAGTGTTTCTATTTTATAAATAAAAAATTTTTTAAAAAAGAAAGTATGAGAGAAGTTCATGCAACATATGTATCTAACTAAGAACACTAAGGACGTAAAAGGGAATAGAGAATATAGAAACTTAAAGATAAAATAATTTTACATTCATTAGTTCCTTTATGTTGGTAGTTACTACAAATTGGAGGTCAATACAAACACATAAAATTATCCACAACTAGGTAAATATTCAGATTCAATTAATAAAAAGTTGAATATTTTTGTGATAATTGTACAAATAAGCATCTCCTCAATAAAGTGACAAAAATGTTAAAACTTAAAAGCAACAACAAAAACAAAACTTATGCATAATCAGTGAAGTCAGTAATAAACACTGATTCATGTTTTAGAAAATTTTTGAATCCTCTATTCACTTTGAATAATCTTGCTGCTATTACTACATTTCTTATGGGAATTACAAACATTTAGACAATATACACTGACTCAGTTAAAACATTGTGAATCCTTGACCATTGTGATAAGCATTAAAAAAAAAGTGTGCATACAGAAGACACAATTTTTTTTTTAATGCTTATCACAATGGTCAATGATCCACAATGTTTTTTTTTTATTTAAGAAAGGATTAATTAACAAAACCATAGGGTAGGAGGGGTACAACTCCACACAATTCCCACCACCCAATCTCCATATCCCACCCACTCCCCTGATAGTTTTCCCACTCTCTATCCCTCTGGGAGCATGACCCAGGGTCATTGTGGGTTGTAGAAGGTGGAAGGTCTGGCTTCTGTAATTGCTTCCCCGCTGAACATGGGCGTTGACTGGTTGGTCCATACTCCCAGTCTGCCTCTCTCTTTCCCTAGTAGGGTGGGTCTCTGGGGAAGTGGAGCTCCAGGACACATTGGTGGGGTCTTCAATCCAGGGAAGCCTGGCCGGCATCTTGATGACATCTGGAACCTGGTGACTGAAAAGAGAGTTAACATACAAAGCCAAACAACTTGTTGAGCAATCATGGATCCAAAGCTTGGACTAGTGGAGAGGAAGTGTTAGGGGGGTACTCACTGCAAACTCTAGTGTACTTCTGCTTTCAGGTATATATTTTGCAGCAGTTTGTGGATACATGTGAACATATGCTCTCTCTCACAGAACCTGGTGTATATCTAGGTTTTGGGACTTTGTTAGAAAGTGAACCACCTGGGATGGAATTAGAGAATACTATGAAAGGAAAGGTCTCACCCGAGTAATGAAGCTGAAGGGTTGTCATTCCACAAGTGAAGTCTCTGGACACAGTCTGAAGTGAAGCATGTTGAGGTGGCAATTGTTGCGTCGATTAGGTTGTGATCGGCTGATGCAATATTATTTGATATGGATTGGGAGAGGCATACGGGAAACTGTGCCCTATCCAAGGGTTCCAGGACTGGGGGAAGTAGAGGCTCTATAGTGGAGATGTGAGGTTCCTGCTGTCTTAGGTTTCAAAAAGACAATCGATAGTCAATGTTATCATCACATTATTTGGTAATTGTGTTAACTTTGAAAAGTCCTTCTGTTAGGGTTTGCTGTACAGTACCCAGTATCTTGTATATAGCTGTGCTATTGGTTGCTTCTGATCTACTTGGTCTAGGCTTTTGAGAGAGTCCGCATATCAAATACACAGCCTATATATTAAAAAGATTCAGTCTGTGTTTTAAAAAACTTTGAGACATACAATTAATGTTCCCCCTCTCATATTAATTAACTAGTGATTTATATGACTACATTTTACTCAGAGTGTACATAAACACCATTCCCACCACCAAAAGACTGGATCCACAATGTTTTAACTGAGTCTGTATACAGAAGCCAGACCTTCCACTTTCTGCAACCCACAACTACCCTGGGTCCATACTCCCAGAGGGATAGAGAATGGGAAAGCTATCAGGGGAGGGGATGGGATATGGAGATCGGGTGGTGGGAATGGTGTGGAGTTGTACCCCTCCTATCCTATGGTTTTGTTTTTGTTAATGTCTCCTTTCTTAAATAATAAAAGTGTGTAATTGATCATGAAAATACTCTTTTCCTATAATTTAACAGGTCCTAACCAGGAAGTGAAAGTAGTGAGGTTATTGCTTTAGCTGACTTGCTGTCAGAAAACTACTAGGGCAGGCTAATTTGAATCAATATACTTACCTTGCAGGGAGATACCATGATCATGAAGGTGGTTTGCCTAGGATGAGGCTTATCTATTACACTCCGCATGTGCTGACCCTTGCCTGTGATTTCCTCTAATGTGGAAAACTCGACTGCATAATTTGTGGCATGGTAACATGGTGAGATGGTAAATTTCAAGTCTTTCCTTGAGTCATTTTATGTTCTCTAGGGTTGACAATTTAACTGATTTCAGTTACTTTATTAACTTTAATTACTTTATTAACCCAGAAGATGAAACCTTCAGAATATCTTAGATGTTCATAAATTGAAAGCTTAAAATTTTAGTATATTCAGTTCAATAGGATACTAATCAGTTATTAAACAATCATACACAATCAATTGTATTTAAATATTTTATTACTCACATGAATACATTTACATCTCTATATACTATATTATACATGTAAAGACATGAAAGTAAACTCAAGATAGTTATTAAATAAAAATCTCTGATTATATAATAGGAATATATATATATATATATATATATATATATCCCTTTTCAGGGAAATTATATATAATAAAATTTTGGAAGGGACTGTAAATGCTAACTATCTCTGAGATGGATAGAACTTTCCATGGTAACTTGGAAATATTTCTACAAAGATTTGAGTGAGAAAAACAGCTATAATGTGATTAAAATTTTAATTTTATTTAATTACAGAAGTTGTATTTATTTTAGATAGAGACAAAGAGAAATTGAGAGGGGAGTGATAGAGGAGAGAGAGACACCTACTGCACTACTTCACCACCTGCAAAACTTCCCTCTTGTAGGTGGGGATTGGGGGCTTGAACACAGGTCCTTATACACTGCAACATGTGCACTCAACCAGGCGCAGTACCACCTGGCCTCTGATCCATTTCTTAAAAACATAACTGCATCAGTGTCCCAGAGAGCAATTTCCAATACGGGGAGAATATTCCTACACCTGTAGTGATTCTCTGGGGCTGGCAAAATATCATCTGTATAGTGTGCTGCTTTGCCATCTGAGAAACTCTGGTTGAAGACCTGCCCCCACTGCTTTGAAGGAAGCTTCAGGGCTTTGCTCTTTTTCACATAATATTTCTGCTTCTCTACCTCTCTGTCTTTATAAAAATAATGATGATAATAGTAATTCGCTGGGCAATAATTGGATATATAGTACTTAATACAGTTAAATTTTGACACTATTAACCCAAAGATAACATCAAATTCCACAAGTTAAGGACTTGGTCTCCCAAAACCACATTTCACTATAGATGCCAGGAATAAGTCCTATACTTCTTACAGTTTGGCTGTAAATCCACACCCCTCTCCTTAGGTTTGATTAATTTGCAAATGTAGTTCACATGACACAGGCTACCCACTTACTCATGGTTTTTCTTCAGAGGGTATTATTTAGGAATAACCAGGCAGAAGAAATACACAAGACAAGTCATAGGCTAAGTGCTTGGAGTTTCCATGTCATCTCCAACCATCCTAATCACCCCACATCTTCAAACTTTAACCAACTTAGTGGTTCTCCTCTCTTTGAAGTTTTTATATCAGCTTCATTATATACGTATGATTGGTTAAGTCATTATTCCTTGGCAGCTGAACTCAATACTCAGGCCATCTCTCTAACCCCTCAAGGTCTGAAGGTGGGACTGTTAGTTCCAGTCTTCTTGTCACATCATTGGTTCTTCTGGCAACTAGTACCTATCCTTCAATTCTTTCAAAAGTTACTTTATTCATGTAACAAAAGAAAACTTTAAGCTCTCAAAAATTTAGAAAATTCCAAAGATTTGGGGAGCTATGAATCTGGAACTGTGGATGGACACCAAATATATCTGAGAAATATATTTTGGTCATTTTAATAACCGGATATTTTTTCTTATAATAGTGAAGTCATGAAAGCTGCATATTATAGATACATAATTAATATGTATGTATCCACATGTGAACATAAGATAAGGAGAAAAACACAGAAAGATATCTATGTTTCATTAGTAATTGTTATTCTTGTTAGTATAGACTAGGAATTTGGTATATTTCAGGAACAACACCAACCACATCACTTATTTTTGCAAATTCTATGAACTCTACAAGGCAGTAAGAACTCAGAGAGGATACACAGTTAATTGTTCTGGTTAGAATAGACAGAATGGTAGTTTACTGGAAGGATATCAGAGACTTCATAACCACTAAATGTATTTGCCCTTTACAAATATATCACATTATGCAGTAGAAGTAGGCTCAAAGCTGAAAAGAAGAAAGACTGAACAGTCAGAAACTCAGTCCAAGTTCACATAATAGGAAACAACTAAGATGGTAAGTGTCCATTAAAGAGAAAGATTGAATTAAAAACAAAGGAATTAATGGACTATAACGCAGTCTAATCCAAACACAATTTCTATGCATCTAAGACCAATATAGTCATTACAAATGCATGAAATGTGTGATTATTGAAAAATTATTAAACATATGCAACAGATGTTAGATTTATAATGGATACTAAAATGCAAAATTATGTTTAAGCACCTCTGGGGGAGTGTTTTGGAGTTATAGGAAAGAGTATAAAATTATGCTGTAATTTGTGTAAAAAAGAAAGAAAATAATGTTCATTTTTCTTTCTTTCTTTCTTTCTTTTTTTTGTGTGTGTTGCCTCCAGGGTTATTGCTGGAGCTCAGTGCCGGCACTACAAATCCACTTCTCCTGGAGACCACTTTTTCCATTTTACAGGATAGAACAGAGAGAAATTGAGAGAGGAGGGGAAGACAGAGAGTGGAAGAGAAAGACAGACACCTGCAGACCTGCTTCACTACTTGTGAGGCAACCCCCTTGCAGGTGGGAAGCTGGGGGCTGGTATAACATTCATCTTTCTACTGACCTTTGTAAGAAAAACACAAGAAGATATTTTGAGCTGAATTGGCCTCCAACCCCTTTATGTTGAAACAAACCCTAACCTAAGAATGTGACTGTGTTTGAAGAGTGGACCTTAAATGAGAGCCCCTGAGGTGGGCGTAAGTGCAATGTGGCTGGTGTCCTTACAAGAAGAAATTAGGATACTTAGACATCAGGAGTATATGTGCACTAAAGGGTGGCCACATGAAGGGACAACAAGAGGGAAGTCAATCAGGGAGGCCAGAGAGGAAAATAATGCTGCTGACACCTTAATCTTGGACTTTCAGTCTTTATAACTATGAGGAAAATTAATTTTTGTAGTTTAATAGTCCATCCAGCCTGTAGTATTTTGTTTTGGTAATCTCAGTGAACGAATAAAGAAATAGTACAGTGAAGCTGGGTATTTACAGTGGAGACAGGGAGTAGGGTATATGTCTGAGAAAAGATGCTATAAAAAAAAAAAGTTTTTCATCTGAACTGTTTCCTGTTTTGGAATCAGTGTCTTTTTAGTGAACTCTTTTCCTGCCTCTGAGGGGATACTTATCCATCGAGATAATGTCAATAGGAAATAAAAGTGTTTTTTTTTTTTAATTTCTTTATTGGGGAATGTTTTATATTCAACAGTAAATACAATAGTGTGTACATGCATAACATTTTCCAGTTTTCCATATAACAATACAACCCCCACTAGGTCCTCTGTCATCCTTCTTGGATCTGTATTCTCCCCACCCACCTACCCCAGAATCTTTTACTTTGATGCAATACACCAATTCCAGTTTAGGTTCTACTTGTGTTTGCTTTTCTGATCTTCTTTTCCAACTTATTCCTCAGAGTGAGATCATCCCATACTCATCCTTCTCTTTCTGACTTATTTCACTTAACATGAATTTTTCAAAGTCACCATTTTTTATAGCTGAGTAGTATTCCATTATATATATACCACAACTTGCTCAGCCACTGATCTGTTGTTGGACACCTGGGTTGCTTCCAGGTTTTGGCTATTGCAAATTGTGCTTCCAAGAACATATGTGTACACAGATCTTTTTGGATGGGTGTGTTGGGTTCCTTAGGATATATCCCCAGGAGAGGAATTGCAGGATCATAGGATAAGTCCATTTCTAGCCTTCTGAGACTTCTCCAGACTGTTCTCCACAGACATTGGACCAATTTACATTCCCAGCAACAGTGAAGGAGGATTCCTTTGACCCCACAACCTCTCCAGCATTTGCTGCTGTTACCTTTTCTGATATATGACATTCTCACAGGAGTGAAGTGGTATCTCATTGTTGTCTTTATTTTCATTTCTCTGACAATCAGAGACTTGGAGCATTTTTTCATGTGTTTCTTGGCCTTTTGGATTTCTTCTGTGGTGAATATTCTTTCCATGTCCTCCCCCCTTTTTTGGATGGGGTTATTTGTTGTCTTGTTGTTCAGATTTGCAAGTTCTTTATATATTAGCCTATTGTCTGATGTATGGCATGTGAAAATCTTCTCCCATTCTGTGAGGGGTCTCTTGGTTTGGGTAGTGGTTTCTTTTGCTGTACAGAAGCTTTTTAATTTGATGTAGTCTCATAGGTTTATACTTGCCTTGGTCTTCTTTGTAATTGGATTCGTTTCATTGAAGCTGTCTTTAAAACTTATGTGGAAAAGAGTTCTGCCAGTATTTTCCTCTAAGTATCTGATAGTTTCTGGTCTAACATCCAAGTCCTTGATACACTTGGAATTTACTTTTGTATTTGGTGAAATATAGTGGTTCAGTTTCTTCCTTCTGCATGTTTCAACCAATTTTTGTCCAACACCATTTGTTGAAGAGACTCTGCTTTCCCCATTTAATAGTCTGGGCACCTTTGTCAAAAATTAGATGTCCATAGGTGTGGGGGCTTACTTCTGGGCTCTCAGTTCCATTCCACTAGTCAGTATGTCTATTCATGTTCCATCAGAACCAAGCAGTTTTGATGACAATGGTCCCATAATACAATTTTGAGGTCTGGGAGTGTGATGCCTCTGGTTCTATTCTTTTATCTCTAAATTTGTAGATAGTTCTGGGTAGTATATTCATTTTGATGATGTTAATTCTTCCAACCCATGAACATGGAATATCTTTCCACTTCTTTATGTCTTTTTCAATTTCCTTGAGTAGTGATTCATAATTTTCAGTATACAAGTCTTTCACTTCTTTGGTTAGATTAACTCCTAGATATTTTATTGTTTTTGTTTGTATAGCAAAAGGAATTGATTTTTGCATTTAAATTTCTTCTAAGTTAGTGTTTGCTTAGAGGAATGCCACTTTTGAATGTTAATTTGTAGCCTGACACCCTACTCTATTGCCTGATGATTTCCAAAAGCTTCTTGCTGGATTCCTGAGGTTTTTCCATGTATACTATCATGTCATCTGCAAATAGGGAAAGTTTCACTTCTTCTCTCCCAATCTGTATGCCTTTAATTCCTTGTTCCTGCCTGATTGCTATGGCAAGAACTTCCAACACTATGTTGAATAGTAATGGTGATAGTGAGTAGCTCTGTCTAGTACCTGATCTGAGTGGAAATGCTTCCAGTTTTTCACCACTGAGTATGATGTTGGCTGTAAGTTTGCTATATATAGACTCCACTATCTTCAGGAATTTTCCACCTATTCCCATTTTCTGTAGTGTTTTGGTCATAAAGGGATGTTGTATTTTGTTAAAGGCTTTCTCTGCATCTATTGATATGACCATGTGGTTTTTGGTCTTGCTTTTGTTGATGTGGTGGATCACTTTGATTGATTTATGTATATTAAACCAACCTTGCATGCCTGGGATAAACCTCACTTGGTCATGATGAACAATCTTTATAATATACTGCTGTATCCAGTTGGCTAGAATTTTGTTCAATATTTTCGCATCTACGTTCATCAGAGATATTGATCTATAGTTTTCTTTTTTGGTTGTGTCCCTGTCTGCTTTTGGTATCAGAGTTATGTTGGCTTCATAGAAGCTGGCAGGGAGTATTCCAGTGTCTTCAATCTTCTGGAAGACTTTTAAAAGTAGAGGTATGGGAGTCGGGCGGTAGCGCAGCGGGTTAAGCGCAGGTGGCGCAAAGTGCAAGGACCGGCATAAAGATCCCGGTTTGAGCCCCCGGCTCCCCACCTGCAGGGGAGTCGCTTCACAGGCAGTGAAGCAGGTCTGCAGGTGTCTGTCTTTCTCTCCCCCTCTGTCTTCTCCTCCTCTCTCCATTTCTCTCTGTCCTATCCAACAATGATGACAATAATAATAACTACAACAATAAAACAAGGACAACAAAGAGAATAAATAAAAAAAATAAATATTTTTTTAAAAAGTAGAGGTATTAGTTCTTCTTTGAAGGTTTTGTAGAATTCATTTGTAAAACCATCTGGTTTTGTTTTGGGGAACATTTTTGATAACTGTTTCAATTTCATTAGCTGTGATGGGCCTGTTCATGTCATCTAGTTCCTCTTTACTTAGTTTTGGAAGTTGCTAGTTATCTAGGAAATCGTCTATTTCTTCCAGGTTCTCTAGCTAGGTGGCATGTAGTTGTTCATAGGGATAGAAGTGGTTAATATGTACTATTTTGATCTCTTATGTTGAGAAACTTTTAGCTCAAGAATCAAGATTTTAACAGTAAGAATGTTAGATCATGAGTTACAGAAAATTTATTTATAGCTTTGACATTTTATGTTAAATAAATTGCAATATGTAATCGAAAACAAACTATTTCACTTTCCATAGAACAGAGAACATATCCTGAGGGGGGAAAAAAGAATATTTCTTTAGAAACAGTTATTTTCTGGTATTTTCCCCACTTTGAGTAATCTAAGGAGTTAATTCATTTCTTGACTCAATTTTGATAGTACACAATGTACTTTGCTCATATTCCTTTCCCTGTCCTCACTGGGGATACAGTAGTTTTTGAATACCACAAATGGCAAACTTCTCTATCTTCTCATATGCCTTGTCTTGATTTGTTTTCTTTTAATTATAGGACCATTTGATAATTATTTTAAGTCACTATTTCTTAACTGAGCTAGTCCCAAATGAAGGACTAATATCTTAAACAACTCTACTAGGGTTTTATTTTTTCCCCCACCAGGTTTATTGCTTGGGTTTGATGCCCTGGGCTATCATTTCATTCTCTCTGTCTCTCTGTCTCTCTCTCTCTCTCTCTCTCTCTCTCTCTCTTTCATAGATATAAATGAGAGGCAGTGGGAGTTGGGCTGTAGCAAAGTGGGTTAAGCACAGGTGGCACAAAGCACGAGCACCCGTGTAAGGATCCTGGTTCAAGCCCCCGGCTCCCCACCTGCAGGGGAGTCTCTTCACAAGCGGTGAAGCAGGTCTGCTGGTGTCTATCTTTCTCTCCCCCTCTCTGTCTTCTACTCCTCTCTCCATTTCTCTCTGTCCTATCCAACAAATACAGCATCAATAACAACAGTAATAACTACAATTTAAGAAAAAACAACAAAGGCAACAAAAGAAATGAGAGGCAGTAACACATGTGTTCTGCTGGCTGAACCAGATCCTGACCCCCTAGAATTTATTACAAAGTCATATTCAAACACATAAGTTGATTGTAATTTTGTTAATTGCCTCAAAGACTATAATATCCAAAGATCTTTTATAAAGTATCTATACGCTTAAGCATATTTTTTTTGCCTCTAGGTTTATCACTGGGGCTGGGTGCCTGCACTAAGAATCCACTGCTGCTAGCGGCCATTTCCCCAGTTTTTTATTGGCTAGAACAGAGAGAATTTGATAGGGGAGTGGAGATAGGAAGAGAGAAAGATAGTCCCCTAAAGAGTTGCTTCAATGCTTGTGAAGCGATCCTCCTACAAGTGGGGATCTAGGAGGGGAACTGGGGTTCTTTGCTCAGATCCTTGCACTTCGTACTATGTGCACTTAACCCAGTGCTACTTCCCTGCCCCTTAAACGTTTTTTTAGAGTACTGTTTTATAATTTTTTAAAAAAAAATTCTTATTTATTTATTTATTTATTATTGGATAGAGACAAAGAGAAATTGAGGGGGGGATTGAGAGGGAAAGAGACAAAGAGACACCTGCAGCCCTATTTCATCACTTGTGAAGCTTTGCCTCTACAGGTAGGGACCAAGGGCTTAAACCTGGGTCCTTGAGCATTGTAATGTGTGCACTTACTCGAGTACGCCACCACCTGGCCCCAATTTTAAACTTTTCATTTGAGAAGTGTTCAAACATAAACAAAAGTATAGCAATTGAAGTGATCTCCCAGGTACCCATCGCAAAGCATCAGCAAGTATAGCACATGGGACCTCTAGTGTCAGCTACGACCCCACTTTTTCATACTTAATGCTCTACTATATTATTTTTGAGGCAATCTGAAATGTTAAATAATTTTATTAATGAACCCTTCAGCATATATCCCTCTGAAAGAATAGCATATCAACTGAAGTATTTAATAATATTTTAAAGGCAATTTAAAATTAAACATTTATTTGGAAATAATTTGTTTTCCTTCTCTTTAAGGCATTTCTTCTTGATTATTCTGTTTGCTATCTAACCCACCTTGTGTGATATTGAGACATGTAAAAATTGTTTAAAGCCCAAGATACTTCCTTCACATTATAAATAACCTACGAAGCTATGACCTAAAGTCAACATATATTAAAATAAAGCACAGGTACCAAAAGGTAGATGAGTATATGGGTTAATGATAAGTGGATAAATTGATGGAAAGGTAAACATCTTGGCTCCCACCTCCCATGTGGCCTCATAAACCTCTCCATGTAAATCATCTCACAGTCCTTCTTTTCTCCAATAGCAAGCACGACCTTGACATTTGTAACTACCCCTTCTTTTGCTTAATAGTCTAACCAACTCAAAGTAGAAACCCAGACCCTAGGGTTTATCCTTTCCTTAAAAAAAATATTTTTTGATAGAGACAGAGAGAAACTGAGAGGTAAGGGGTGATAAGAAGGAAGAGAGGAAGAAAGACAACTGCAGCACTACTTGACCGATTGTGAATCTTTACCTCTGCAGATGAGGACAGGAGGCTCAAACCCTGGTCCATATGTACTGTAATGTGTATGCTCAGTCAGGTGCACCACCACTTGGCCACCTTGCCTGTTTTTTTTTTCTTTTCTCAACACAGCATGTTTCTAAAAGTGCATATCTCTTAAAGTAGGTTTTATTTTATCCAACTGAATCTTTCACTATCTTTCACATAAAAAGTAATTAGGCTCTACTGGTTTAAATGTTCTTGCCTTCAATATACCATTATAACTAAAATATATTCAACTAAGCCCACACAGAAATTAGAAGCAAACACCTTTTTGTCCCCTGTTGTAAGCAGACAAATTAGTCTAAAATACTTTGATCTAGATTGAGGTGGGAGGCATAAAGCACATTTTTTTTTATAGTCTCAGCCAACACTAAAAAATCTCAACACTAAGTATTTCATTGTATTCCAAATAAGTTCTGATGGGAAAATTTCTTCTTTGTTGTCATGACAATATTCACATCCTTTACAATGTGAAAGCAATTAGAGTACCTGGGAGATTGAAAGAGAAAAAAAAAGATAAAAACTTCTAGACAAGCATGTTGATTTAAGATAATTAAGGTGAAACAAAGATCAAAACACTTTTTATCAGTTCTGGCATATCATTATTTGAATATGCTTTGACCTCTAGCTTTATTGATTAGGTAAACAATATGACCTCAAAATACAGCTGTATGATAGAAAAAATATTAAAAGTTCATTTATGAAAGACAAATTATCTTTTTATAGTCTGTTTTCATTAGGTCTGTTATGCTTGAACACAAGCCAAAGTTCTAAAGTTTAGCTTATTTTGCAAAAAGTGTAGTCACTTCAGAAATGGTGTCAACATTTTCCTACACACTAATAAGGTAAGTAAACATGTTTCTTTATATAAATATGTCTTTTTTCTCCATATATTTCATAGTAAGACTTAGATTGGAAGAAAATGGTCAAAACTGGGGGTTGGGCGGTAGCACAGTGGGTTAAGCACATGTGGTGCAAATCGCAAGGTCTGGTTAGGGTCCCGGTTCAAGCCCCCGGTTCCCCACCTGCAGGTGAGTAGCTTCACAGGCGGTGAAGCAGGTTTGCAGGTGTCTCTCTGTCTCTCTTCCTCTCTGTCTTCCCCTTCTCCCTCAATTTCTCTTTGTCTCTATTCAATAACAAAAAAAAGAAAGAAAATGGTCAAAACATCTGTTATTAATAGTCACATTTAGCAATGAGGATAACAATAATGTTATTTGCTTATAACTTGATTCTTGTTCAATGTTTAACTTGTTGGGAATAAAATTTCTTCTGTTTCCTTTCTATTTTCTTCTACTTTCAGTATACTGTATTAGACAAATAATGACATGCACTTGATTATGCAAAAGCAAAATATCAATCATGAATTACAATAGTGATTTTCCATCTTTTAAAATAATTTTGTAGTACCTTAAAGAAAAATACAGATTTTTAGAAGCCCTTAAGATGCTTTGAAGTGTTTTTGTTTGAGAATTAGCTATGACAATATTCTAAAATATTTACACTACATAGTTTTAAAATAGCTTATTTGTATTATTTTCCTCAATATTAGCTCTGGCAATGAAGGTGCAACTGAATAAATACCTTTGTGGAAGTAGGAGGAATCTGTTAAATTACAAATTTAATCCCACTAAGTCATATTCATTATGTTCCCTTAAAAATATAGTGATCTGTGGGAACTTGATAATACTTTAGATCTATTAAAGAACCTAAGAAAAAATATGACCTTTGTCCAAAGTCTTCTATTACAAATTCCTTTAAGAGAAAAAAAAATGACTTAAGATCTGCTCACCATTTCTCAGCTGTCAAACTGTCACTCCCTTCTTGCAGTAGAATAGTATCACATTGCATGGTTTTGTTTCAAGGTCATCTGTCAAGAGTCTCAATTTACCCACAAGTCTTGATGGATCTTAAACATCAATAATTGACTTGTTCCTACTTTGCAATATAAAACTGAATCTGTTCTTGTGTCATCTAATAAGACTACAAGTGGCTTTTTATCAGGGTTAGTAGTAAACACTCAAAAGTATCACATCTAGTTCTCTTTCCTTAGTCTTGAGAGAAGAGAAAAATGTCTTTTTAAGGAATATAAATACTCTGGCATCTTTTCACAACTCACCTCACAATAATGAAATAACCTTTTCTATATACAGAATCTTTAATAAGAAAAAATTTGTCCCTACTTTTGTGAAGTCCCTACATATTGTGAAATTGGCACTATTCCACCAGGACTGTCTATAAAGCATCTTTTTTGCTTTTCCTTCCTATTTTCAGGGAATTTAAAGAATCCTTTTACAATGATATACTAAACAACTATCTGGACTATACAGTGGTAGACAGATTATTACAGGGAAGTTTTAAATAGGAAGCTACAAAAGCCTATTTTATTTATCACACTGCAAGTGTAAAGACATAAAATATCATTGGTTTTATTTTTATGTTATGCTGGATAACTCTTGCTGATGTATAGAACATAAGTGCAATGATGCCCATGCCCAGGAGTATTCAATAGTCCATGAAATGACTGGATAAGCTATTTACTGCACTGTACACAACTATAATCATTTCTAACTGTTATACCCATTTGACAGAACACTGTATTTTAAGTTGTTGACTCTTCTCTTTATATCTCCTTCCACGGCATTCTTTTTTATTCAACAGACGGTCAAGAAGATTTCATTTATTTATTCATCCATCATAATTATTTATAGAGGACTTTCTACATTCAAAGCACTCCTCCGAGTACTGGAGAATATTCCATTAAGTTTAAGAAAAGACCCTTACTTTCAAGGATGGCCTGCTTTTACAGAGACCCTAACATGCTCTCAAAAACCCACAAGAGAAAGCAAAGCTATTTGAGTGGGAAAGGGAAGGGAAATATCTATTGGTTATCTAAGTGCATTTCACATGTGATGTCACATAATTCTTACACCAATCCTCACCCAGGAGCACTAAGATAAAAAAAGAAAAAAGAAAAAATGAAGAAACTTTCTGAAGGTCATGGCATTTTAAAGCAAATCTAAGCCTAAAGTCCACTACATTCTGATAAAAACAGCCTTATACTTACAGGAAAGGAAAAGATCACATCAAAGCTTGGGTGGTTGAGTGGAAAAGAGTGTAGCCCCACTGTTTGAAGGGAACTAGGGTCAGCCTACTCTGCCACTTGAGGACGACTGGTCCTGAAATGAGTGAAGCCTAAAATGTCCTAAGCTGTGACCATGGACTGTGAGCTCAGTCTGACAAGAACACAGAGGTTATACAGGCTTCTATGCTAAATGTGAATAAATATGGGCCCTAATTCAGATCAATGGGGTTAACAGTTAATGATATTTATATAATTACCTCATATTTGGGAACTCTGCCCTAATCCAGTTTTCTAGCTCTATTCTCAACTCTGACACCATCTTCCCAGACAATATTTCTAGTCCAACTGTATATAATCTATCAGGCTCATATAAAAATTTCTAATGTCATGAGCCCCTGGAATATACATAAAATAGACTTTCTAGCTTCTATGCACTCTAAAATCCCTATTCCCACCTGCGCTATTCCTACCTTATGGTTTCTTTTCATTAAACATTTTTGTCATGCTTTATATCTTACTGCCTTTCAGCCACTAACTTGCAGATGCTACTATGATTGCATCCTGACTTCTCTGGGCAGACAGCTACACCAATGTATACAAAGTCTCATCTCTCCAGAGCCCTAGCTCACTAGGGAAAGACAGAAACTACTGGGGGTATGGATCAATCTGCCAGTGTCCATCACAGAAGCCAGAATATCCACCTTCTGCAGCCCCAAAATAAATTTGGTCCATACTCCTAGAACAGGATAAAATATAGGGAAGCTTTCAATGGAGGAGATGGGACATGGAGCTCTGGTGGTGGGAACTGTGTAGAATTGTACCCTTGTTATCTTATAATCTTGTTAATCATTATGAAATCACTAATAAAAATTTTTAAAAAGCAAGTGGAGTGGGAAAGGATTGACTTGGAGAACAGCAAAGACTAGTGCTAATAAGGAATAGAAAATTGGTGGTGGGGGGCAGTGATGCACTGGGTTGAGCACACACAAGGACCCTGGTTAGAGCCCTAGCTCCCTACCTGCAGGCAAGACACTTCACAAGTGGTGAAGCACTTCTGCAGGTGTCTATTTTACTCTCTCCCTCTCTATCTTTGTCACCCTTCTCAGTTTCTTTCTATCCTGTCATACAAAACAGAGAGAGAGAGAGAGAGAGAGAGAAGAAGAAGAAGAAGAAGAAGAAGAAGAAGAAGAAGAAGAAGAAGAAGAAGAAGAAGAAGAAGAAGAAGAAGTAAGAGGAGGAGGAGGGAGAGGGGAGGGAGAAGGGGAGGAGGAAGAGAAGGAGGAGGAAAGAATAAAAGGTGTGTGTGGCGAGGTGTGGTGGGGGAGTGGCTGCCAGGAGCAGTAGATTTCTAGTGCAGGCACTGAGCCACAGTGGTAACTCTGGCAGGGGTGGAGGTGGGGCAAACAAACTAGGTGGTGACACACTTGGTTGAGTGCACACATTACAATATGCAAGGACCTGGGTTTAAGCCCCCAGACACCAACCTGCAGGGGGTAAGTTTCACTAGTGGTGAAACAGTGCTTCAGGTATCTCTTTGTCCCTCTCTCTCCCCCTTTCTCTCTAAATTTCTCTGTCTTTATCCAAAATGAATTTTTAAAAATGATCAGTTCTTGAGGTCAGGTGGTGGTTCATCTGGTTAAGTGCACATACTACAATGTGCAAGGGCCCGGGTTCAAGCCCCTGGTCTCTACCTGCAGGGTGAAAGCTTCATGAGTGGTGAAGAAGGGCTGCAGGTGTCTCTCTGTCTCTCTCCTCTATTCCATCCCCTCTCAAATTCTCTCTGTCTCTATCCAATAATAAATAAATAAATTTTTTTAAAAAATCAGCACTCTCAAGCATTTGCTTAAAAGGAAGGAAAGAAGGAAGGGAAGGAGGGAGGAAATGAGCCTAGGACCAATAGCTCTGGACCTGAATGGTAAGGTCATTTGATTATAAATGTGAAGGGAGTACTTTATCCTGCAACTAGAAATTTCCCTGGAAAATTCTGTTAAGCAGATGGAATGGTTAATGCCATTTCTGGGGAAACAGTCTGCTCCCAGAGTACAGAAGAAAGAGATGCAAGCTATTGTATCATACCCATTACAAGCCATGTTTCTGGGCTCTGACTTGGCCAATCAACTGTCCATCATGCATTTCATGGTCAGTGGTAGACATATTCATTCATTCCTGTTTGAGACTCAGAGTTCCTTCTTAGTTTTAAGTGGGCCATAGAGAAGTGCTTCTTTGATTCACACTTCCTAAAGAAAGGAGAGCAGAGAAAGAAAAGGAGAAAATTTAAACTCAATTACTGAAATTGCATGAACCACTTTACCCTGATGAAAAGGAATAGAGTAAGTGCAACTTTTGTACAGTTTTTATATCTCATAGTAAGTCAAATCTCAGAGGATTGGGGGATAGGTGGAAACATTCTATGGTCACAGATATTTTATAAATACCATTTACAAACTCATTTAAATAAAAGTTCTATAGTTCTAGTTGGGGAAAGAAGGTAGAGTCACAACCAGCTTAGGAAGGAATGTTACCAAAGCTTGTGTGGTGTGCTCTTGCAGAATGAGGGAAGAGGTTCACTGCTAGTAGATGTGGGCATTCTTACATATTGTAAGAGTACTCAAATCTTGAATCTGTACTAGTATTTGATTTACTTGTGTTCCAGGGTTCTGTTGGCCCTCCCTGACAAAGAAACACAGTGATTCAACTGGGGAGTTGGGAAGAAAAAGAAACCTTACTCAAGTCCTACTACCAACAGATCTTGAGTTGATTGTTCTGGGATATTTTCTTTTTCTTGTTTAAAATATTATATTTGATGGGACTAGGCAGTGGTGTAACCAGCTGGGTGCACATATTACAATGTGCATAATCCCTGGTTCAATCCCTGAGTCCCCACCTCCAGGGGGTAAGCTCCACACTAGTGGTGAAGCAGTGTTATAGGTGTGTGTGTATCTTTTGCTTCTTCTCTTTATCTCCCTTTCATTCTCCTTTTTAATTTTTTTAAAAAATTATCTTTATTTATTGGATAGATAGCCAGAAATCAAGAGGGAAGAGGGTGACAGAGGAGAGAGACTGAGAGACATCTGCAACACTGCTTCATCCCTTGCAAAGCTTTCCCCTGCAGGTGGCTACTGGGACTAAAACCTGGGTCTTTGAACATTGTAACATGTGCACTCAAACAGGTGCGCCACCACCCAGGCCCTTCCTTTCCCTCTCAATTTCTCTAGTCGTAGTAAATAAATAAAATAAATTTATTAAGGGAGTCGGGTGGTAGCACAGCAGGTTAAGTACAGGTGGCGCAAAGCGCAAGGACCAGCGTAAGGATCCCGGTTCAAACCCCTGGTTCAAGCCCCCGGTTTGAGCCCCCCCCTCCTGGCTCCCCACCTGCAGGAGGGTTGCTTCACAAGCGGTGAAGAAGGTCTGCAGGTGTCTTTCTCTCCCCACTCTCTGTCTTCCCCTCCTCTCTCCATTTCTCTCTGTCTTATCCAACAACAACATTAGTAATAACTACAACAATAAAACAAGGGCAACAAAAGGGAATAAATAAATAAATATTAAAAAATAATAATTTTATTAAAACTTAGATTGAACTTGCACACTATGTATATTATTTTGTCTAGAGTTTGAATGGCAGATACATATTTTAAACTGTGATGTCATGAAATTCAGAAATACACAATTTTTTAATTTTTAAATGGTCTGTTGAGCAGCTATAGGAATAAAAGAAATTTAGAAACTTCAAAATATGAATAATAATTAAAATTACACCTAAGATATTTGAGTTATATTTACTGAAGATACAGTTTGGCAAGGATTTAAGGAGTTTGAGAGGATCTTACATCAAGGGCATCATTAGAACAAAAAATTTTCCTTTTTATTTGTCCATTCTGGGTTGACTCTTTTCAGCTAGAGACACAGATAGAGAAATAGGGAGAGAGAAAAAAACATGGCATGGAATTTTCCTTTAATATAGCGGAACCAGGCTCAAACATGAACCATACTTGTAAAACAGTGGACCACATAAATGAACTATTTTGCCAACCCTGATTTTTTTTTCACTTAGCCCACTGATAGAAGTCGGATTTAATGGAGGAAAAAGATTATGTAACTAGAGTGAGTATAGATGACTATTCTGTGGTGTTACTTGGGCTCCTGAACTGTAACAGAAGCTCTTAGCTGGCCCTGTTATTTTATACAGAGGAGATGGGAGAGGGAGCAGTACAGAGTTGTGCCAGAATCAGCCTGTCTGAAGAAAATAGACTTGCCCTGTGTCATGTTTTCAAGAGTAAGATTCTCTCATAAAAAAATTCCAGAGGCGGGGGTTGGGCAGTAGCGCAGCAGGTTAAGCGCACGTGGTGCAAAGGGCAGGGACTGGCAGAAGGATCCCAGTTAGAGCCCCCTGGCTCTCCACCTGCAGGGGAGTCACTTCACAGGTGGTGAAGCAGGTCTGCAGGTGTCTGTCTTTCTCTCCCCCTTGCTGTCTTCCCCTCCTTTCTCCATTTCTCTCTGTCCTATCCAACAACGAACGACATCAACAATAACAATAATAACCACAACAGGGCTGCAACAAGGGCAACAAAAGGGGGAAAAGATGGCCTCCAGGAGCAGTGGATTCATGGTGTAGGCACTGAGCCCCAGCAATAACCCTGGAGGCAAAATAAAATAAAATAAAAATTCTAGAGGATACTGTCAAAAAATTATCAAATCCAAAAGAACACTAGAAAAAATAAAACAAAACTAGGAATTTAAGATATCTTTCAAGTATCTTTACCACCATTTAAACAGCTTCTGACACATTGGTCTGAGGAGGCAATAGGAATTCTGTTGCTTTGGAAAAGTGATTTTGATAAGCGTGTAAAAAGCTAAACATGTAAGATATAATTTTATCATTTGATGATTTTTCCCCCCGGCATTCTTTCTGGGAGCATGGATAGATTACACTCTGAAACCTAATCTCTGGAGCCAGTTTTGGTAACTCAGCTTTTAAAATCCTATAGGTTATTTGCAATAAACAAATGGTTAGCAAAGAAAAGAAAACTATGTAATCTCCATATCAACTACATAGTATTATTCGTAAAAATATTTAGTCACAATTATAGAATTCTAATTTCAAAGAAATGCTATAACAAATCTTGTGTAAATTTAGTTGGATACAAAATAATATTTTATGTCTTAGAATGTAAGCATACCAATTAAACAATTTCACAGAGGCATTCTTTCACATCAACACTCCCATACATAAAGGGCTGCTGAGGGGAATAATTATTGAGAGTTTCTTATCTGCTACTTTCTGAGAAAAATTCATCACATGGATTACTGTTGGGTAGTATGCCAGCTCCCCCGGGCTTCTGCTTAACCAAGCACTGGTATGCCTGTATAGGGATTGGTTTGATCCCACTCAAAGCTGTGGTCTATTTACATAAATCACTTTTACATTTACATAAAGCACCACCCTCCCTCCAGGGCATTGGTGGTTCAGTAGTAGAATTCTCACCTGCTCCGCCCCCTCTCCTGATTGTCACACCCTGATTTTCACCAGTCACTTTTCTCTCCACCCTCTCTACGTCACATCCTGTTCACACCCTACTTGGAAAGTATATATAAGGACAGCATTGTTCATTTTAGTTTAGTTTTAGTTTAGTCTAGCTCGGCTTAGATTGTGCTGTGTCCTGCATGAGCTCAACCATGAGTCCCGGGTCGTCTGTCTCCTCTTGCGAAGCCAGCCCGACAGATTACCTCATTTAATTTTCATAACATTTTCATGATATTGATCCTGTTATTATTATTCCTTATTTCACTGAGAGAATAAATAACTTACCCTCAGTCACTTACCTAGTGGGACTAGAGATGAGACTGGAATCTAGATATTTTGATTTTCAGCTTCCAGGGGAAACAGAATTAATACATCAAATTTCCACAGTGATATTCAAGGTACCTTATGAAATATAGTACATAGCCCCTAGAGTCAACTGTTCAGAGGCAGAATAGGAGGATGAAAAGTGGGGACTGAGCAGCAGTGCATATGGTTGAGTTTACTTCTTAAAATGCTCAAGAACCTGGTTGAAGCTCCTGGGCCCCACCTGCAGAGGGGATACTTCATGAGCAGTGAAATAGTACTACAGGTCTCCCTCTCTCTCCATATTCCCTTACCTCTCAAAGTTTCTCTGTTTCAACCCTAAATAAGCAAATGATTTTTAAAAGGAAGATAAAAAATTGAAACCCAAGCCTAGTTTCATCTCTTTTCATGTGCTCTTCAGCTGTTCATTTCTTTTTAAAAAATATTTACTTATTCTCTTTTGTTGCCCTTGTTTTATTGTTGTAGTTGTTATTGATGTCGTCATTGTTAGATAGGACAGAGAGAAATGGAGAGAGGAGGGGAGACAGAGAGGGGGAGAGAAAGATAGACAACTGCAGACCTGCTTCACCACCTGTGAAGCAACTTCCCTGCAGGTGGGGAGCCGGGGGCTTGAACCGTGATCCTTATGCAGGTACTTGTGCTTCTTGCCAAGTGAGCTTAACTGTCTGCGCTACTGCCCGACTCCTCCAGCTGTTCATTTCTTACAAGAAGCACCAAATAATCAGTAGTTGTGTTGTTTCTTTTCCTGCTTATCTTATTCCTTAGAGCAGTAACTATAAAGTGACCAGAACAACAGTCACAGTAGATAGAGGTAAAAATTGAGGCTGCTCTCCTTTGCCTATATCTGTATGAGCCTGAGGACATTACAGAATAGCAGCAGGACCTAGCTATGCCTGTGCTCAGTCTACAACTATGCTCTTTTACCCCACAATCCAACCTTTAAACATAGGGGATATTTCCAGAGAAGTAATGGTGATAGTTAAGTCCTATAGAATACTTAATGACTACAGACTGCTGTTCCAAGCACTTCACACACACACACACACACACACACACACACACACACACACACAGAGAGAGAGAGAGAGAGAGAGAGAGAGAGAGAGAGAGAGAGTCTTTTCAGACCTATAAAGATATTATCAACTTGTCCTCATTTTTTTTTCTTTGAACTTTCTTAGTCTGAGCACTGAGAGCTTTTTCACAGATTAAAAGGGACAGATTCAGGGAAAGATGGATGCCTTCTCCATTCTTGAGGCTGACATTGTGGAAGTGTCTGAGAGAGAATTGGAGTGTGGAGGAAAAGCAAGCAAAAAACAAACAAGCAAAAAAAAAAAAAAAAAAAACAAATACAGGGACACCAGCCAGTGGATCCTATACCATACCCCAGAGACAAAATAATTCATGGCCAACATATACTGTCAGAGCACCTTGCCTCCAAACAAGACAATGCATACACGTACATAAGACTAAAAAGCTAAATGCTTTGACGTTAGTGTTAAACATCCCTCCAGTAGTTCATATTATCTTTATATCACCTATGTATAATAATCATTTGTCAGTGTATGCCTGCCCTATTGCTCCTTAGCACAGTGTTTAGCAATTTATAATCTAAATAGTAGCCCCACTTATCCTTGACTGTAAATTGCCAACATGATGTTAGTTGGCCAACAAAATTCCTGAAAAGTTAACCACGAGTACTTTAGGTTCAACATACCACTGAAATTATTCCCCACATCACCCACTCTTCCTTAATTCCTTATGGATTCTATAGGCTTTCAGAGCTAGGAATGTGCTTCCTGCACTAAAAGGGTAGCATCAAAAAGGGTAGCATGGGTTTTCTGTTATGGAGAGAAAAGTGAAGAAAGTGGATTTTAATGTATTTCAAAGCATGTCTATGAACCTTCAGGTAGAAAAACTGGAGCAAATTTATTTTTAAAAGTTGATTTATTTATTGTAATTAAAAAAATAAAAACCTTCGAGGGGTTTAGTGTGGGTTTAAGACAAGCAAAGGTTTATTCTATGGCCGTTATTTAGGTACAGCAAGATAGGTAATGGGGCAGAGATTGGCTAGTCACTATGGTCATAGAGGAGAGTCTTTTAAGCTAGTTTTACTGGAAGTTGGCTACATGTATTCAGGTCCAGAGGGAAGTAGCATGGCAGGTCCTGGGGAGTTGAACAGTCACCCAGAGAGAGCACAGGAAGAGAGAGGCCTGGCAGCCTCGCAGTAAATAAGTTTGGGTGCACCCACATTCCCTTGTGGCTTTGCTTAACTTCATACTATGCTCATAGGCAGATGTCAGTGGTATGCTAACCATGTTCATCAGCCCTAAGCCAATTAGGTCCAAAATCCTATTATGGATACACATGCTGTGTCACAACCTTTATTTACTTATTGGCCACCAGGGTTATTGTTGGGCCTCTGTGTCTGCACCTCTCCACTGCTTCCATTAGCCACTATTTTTTAATAGAAGGTTAGAGGTAGAGAAAGAGGTAAGACTTCTCAGAACCACCACACTTTTTGTAAAACTCTCCCATGCAGGTGTTCCCATCTCAAACCCAGATTCTCACACATGGTGGCATGTATACCCTCCCTACTTCCTTTTATTTTTTTTAGAGATGTATATTTTGTGAAAACAAATGAGTAGAGAGAGAGAAAGATAAAACCATTGCTCAACAATAATGTAAGATAGTGTTGGATATTGAACTGCAGCCTCTGCTTTCTCAGGCATAACAATTCTGTGTTTTATCAGACTGAATTGTCTCCACAGATCCTAAAAGCCAAAACAAATTTTGAATGTGCTAAATGGATATGTACACTCATACTCTAGGAGAAGGACAACTTAAGTAATCTGTTCCCCTTCCCCCACAAATTGCTTTATTATTTTTTCCTAGCTCATTTTTATCTGTGCAAGAGTTTTACATGAAAGATTTAGAACAGTGATCCTTAAATATGAGTCATCAGTATATGGAATCTTTCAATAGTCAATAAGTGCTTTTCATAGACAGAAGAAGTGGAGTTCAAAAGACGAGAAACTTGCTGGAAAAGAATGTAGGTGAGAACCCAAAAAAGCAGAGTGAAAAACACCAAAGCCTTAGGAATCTTGCTTTATAATTTTGCTTTAAGGCTGGTGAAAAGCACACATTTTGTGCTATCAACATATATGAAGTGGCAATGATAATAAAGGCAACTGAAAAATAAGTAAGGTAACTTGGAAAGACTTTTTAACTCCTATCTTTGCTAACAACCCTGCAAAGGACATTTGACAGTAAATAATAGTTTATAGCTGTTAGGATTCCCATAGAGATTAAAGGCTAGTCTTGGCAATACTTGGCAATACTTAACAGCATGTGTGAAATTACTCATGAAAATGCATCTCATTTTGTGATTTTTATTCATTTTATTTATTTTTTTAACCACAGTATGTGACTGAATTTTTTCTAGGTACACTAAAGTGAGCTACCAGATTGCTTTTCAGAGATAATTCAAAACTTTTTATACACTTAAGGAACAACAACAAAAAACATTCCAAGTGCTATTTTGTAGTATATAAAATTACCTGAAGGTCTGCTCAATTAGAAATTACTTAATACCTGAAGGCATTTGGTAATAAAAAATAGTGCAAATTCATAAGAAAAAATTAGTCAAGACTATGTTTTCTTTGTTCCTTTTCTTGTTTTTTAAATTTATTGTTTACAGTTAAAAGTAAAATTCAGTAGTTTGTATGTAATGTTTCTCAGTTTTGCACAGAACCCTCTAGCCTCCCCCGCCAACCCCCCCCCCCCATATCTAGGTCCTTCTTAGCCATCATGTGCCAGGATTTTTTCCCTTCCTTCCTTCCTTCCTTCCTTCCTTCCTTCCTTCCTTCCTTCCTTTCCCCCCTATTTTATTTTATTTTATTTTATTTTATTTTATTTTATTTTATTTTATTTTATTTTATTTTTCCTACAGGGTTATTGCTGGGGCTTGGTGCCTGCACTTCGAATCCACTGCTCCTGAAGGCCATTTTTTCCCATTTTGTTGCCCTTGTTGTGGTTATTGTTGCCACTGATGTTGTTGTTATTAGATAGGACAGAGAGAAATCCAGAGAGGAGGGGGGCGGGGAGAGAAATCAGACCCCTGCAAACCTGCTTCACTTCTTGTGAGGTGACCCCCCCTCAGCAGGTGGGGAGCCAGGGGCTCTAACCAGGATCCTTGTGCTGGTCCTTGTGCTTTTCCCCATGTGCGCTTAACCCACTGCGCTACTGCCTGAGCCCCTCTTTTTTTCTTTCTTCTTCTCCTTTTTCTTTTCTTTTTCCTTCCTTCCTTCCTTCCTTCCTTCCTTCCTTCCTTCCTTCTTTCTGTCTTTCCTTCCTTTCTTTTTCTTTCTTTCTTTTTTGAACAAAGGCAGAAGCTGAGAGGATAGGAAGAAATAGAAGAGTCACCTACAGCATTCTTTCAATACTTGTGAAGCTTCCCTCCTGCATATGTGGACTGAGGGCTTGAGCTCAGGTCTTTGAGCATCACTGCCCAAGCCTGTAACTATGTTTTCAATTATTTTATTAGTAAAAAATGTATAGGCTTCATTAAGTACTTCAGATCTTTACTTGATAAATTTTCACTTTTAGAGATAGTCTGGGTGTGATTAGATTTTGCCTGATCAATTCAAGAATGATCCTATATCTATAACAGAAGCTGCTGGTCATCCAAGTAAGAAGATTGTGATGCAGGGGAAAAAGGAGAGTTTCACTGTGATGCTATTGGTACTAACATTGCAACACAGTAGTTTGTCACTGTCTACTAGCTAATAGCATTCAAATGTAGAATAGTAAGGCTCTCCTGAAACAATGCTATTGGAAATTTAAAACCAATGAATAACTTTTAAACAATGTGTTAAATAGTAAATTAATTTGGACAAAGGTAACTTTACTGTATTTCCATGTCTAATTCTATACTTGCTTAATTGGCTGTTTCACCATCCTCATCACTGAAAGTTATAATTTGATAATATTACAAATGGAAATCCAGATACAGTAGGGAACATATTTTAGAAGCCAAACTTTTCTCTTCCACATAGATTTATCACCACACTAATCCCCAGTCCAAAAGCAAATGACATTGACTTTCAGTACTGAATGATTCCAAGTTCTTAGTTAAATCTATATCAGATAATTAAATACCGTGAAAGATACAGCTCAACTCTTGTTAATGTTTCTGACTAATTTCTTTTTTTCCCCTTTCCAATGCCCATGTTCAGTGGAGAAATAATTACCATCTGCACCAGATCTTCTACCTTCTGTACCCCATAATGATTATAGGTCCATGCTCCTAGAGAGATAAAGAATAGGAAAGCTTTCAAGAGAGGGATAGGATATGGAATGTTGGTGGTGGGAATTGCATGGAATTGTACCCCTCGTATCCTATGATCTTGTCAATATTTTGGATCCTAAATATTGACATCCTGGATACTAATATAGCTATTTTCAATTGTGTATTTAATGTTGTACTTTTCAGTGTGATGCATATGCATTTCATCTAGTTGCAATTGAAGCATCTATTTACATTTATATTAATTTGATTATGAATGTCTTTTCATGGTTACATATAGCTTTTTCACCACTGAGTAACTAGTAAATACAGAAAATAGTGTTTGAAACCTTATAATAAAGGATAATAGAATATTAAAGTTCTAAGAGATCTTCAGAAGGAAGAATGAGCTATGATTTAACACCTTATTGAACCCCACTTACTTGTATTAGGTTCTAGGTAAAGCAGAGTAGCAGTGTAAATGAATGACTCCACTCAGCATTTGCTTCTGAAATGTCTCAGAATGTATATGATGTTTGAGACCCTTAAATCCGGTAGGAACACTGAGTTTTTATTTTTTATTTAAGAAAGGAATAATTAACAAAACCATAGGGTAGGAGGGGTACAATTCCACACAATTACCACCACCCAATCTCCATATCCCACCCCATCCCCTGATAGCTGTCCCATTCTCTATCCCTCTGGGAGCATGGACCCAGGGTCATTGTGGGTTGCAGAAGGTAGAAGGTCTGGCTTCTGTAATTGCTTCCCTGCTGAACATGGGCATTGACTGGTCAGTCCATACTCCCAGTCTGCCTCTCTCTTTCCTAATAGGGTGGGTCTCTGGGGAAGCAGAGCTCCAGGACACATTGGTGGGGTCTTCAGTCTAGGGAAGCCTGGCCGGCATCCTGATGACATCTGGAACCTGGTGACTGAAAAGAGAGTTAACATATGAAGCCAAACAACTAGTTGAGCAATCATGGACCCAAAGCTTGGAAAAGTGGAGAGGAAGTGTTAGGGGGTACTCACTGCAAACTCTAGTGTACTTCTGCTTTCAGGTATATATTTTGCAGTAGTTTACGGATACGTGTGAACATAAGCTCTCTCTCACAGAAACTGGTGTTTATCTAGGTTTTGGGACTTTGTTAGAAAGTGAACCACCTGAGATGAAATTAGAGTATACTATGAAAGGAAAGGTCTCACCCGAGTAATGAAGCTGCAGGGTTGTCATTCCACACTTGAAGTCTCTGGACACAGTCTGAAGTGAAGCATGTTGAGGTGGCAATCATTGTGTTGGTTAGGCTGTGATTGGCAGATGCAATATTATTTGATATGGATTGGGAGAGGCATACGGGAAAGTGGGCCCTATCCAAGGGTTCCAGGACTGGGGGAAGTAGAGGCTCTATAGTGGAGATGTGAGGTTCCTGCTGTCTTAGGGTTCAAAAAGACATTGGATAGTTAATGTTATCATCACATTATTTGGTAATTGTGTTACCTTTGAAAAGTCCTTTTGTTATGGTTTGCTGTATAGTACCCAGTATCTTGTATTTAGCTGTGCTATTGGTTGCTTCTGATCTACTTGGTGTAGGCTTTTGAGAGAGTCTGCATATCAATTACACAGCCTATATATTGAAAAGATTCAGTCTGTGTTTTGAAAAACTTTGAGACATACAATTAATTTTCCCCCTCACATTAATTAACTAGTGATTTATAGGACTACACTTTAATAGGAGTGTACATAAACACCATTCCCACCACCAAAAGACTGTGACCCATCACTCCCACCCACTCTCACCCCCCACTGTCCCAGGAAGCTGCATGTCTACCCCTCACCACTGGGTTTTTACTTTGATGCCCTACTTACAATTTGGTCAGGTCCTGCTTTTAGTTTCCCTTTCAGATCTTCTTACTCAACTTCTGTTGATGAGTGGGATCATCCCATACTCATCGTTATCTTTCTGACTTAGCTCACTTAACATAATACCTTCTATCTCTGTCCAAAATGGGTCAGAGAAGGTGGGTTCATTGTTCTTGATAGCTGCATAGTATTCCATTGTGTATATATACCACAGCTTTCTCAGCCACTCATCTGTTGTTGGGCACCTGGGTTGCTTCCAGGTTTTAGCTATTATGAATTGTGCTGCTATGAACATAGGAGTACACACCTCTTTTTGGTTGGGTGTTATGGAGTCCTTGGGGTATAACCCCAGGAGAGGAATTACTGGATCATATGGAAGGTCCATGTCTAGCCTTGTGAGAGTTTTCCAGACTGCTCTCCACAGAGGCTGTACCAATTTACATTCCCACCAGCAATGGAAAAGGGTTCCTCTATCCCCACAACCTCTCCAGCATTTGTTGCTGCTGTCCTTTTTGATGTATGCCATTCTTACAGGAGTGAGGTGGTATCTTAGTGTTGTCTTAATTTGCATTTCTCTGACAATCAGTGACCTAGAGCAGTTTTTCATATGTTTGTTAGCCTTTTGGATCTCCTCTGTGGTGAATGTTTTGTTCATATCCTCTGCCCATTTTTGGATGGGGTCATTTGCTTTTTTGGTGCTAAGTTTGCTGAGCTCTTTATATATTTTGGTGATTAGTTTCTTGTCTGATGTATGGCATGTGAAGATCTTCTCCCATTCTGTGAGGGGTCTCTTTGTTTGTTTAATAGTTTCTTTGGATGTGCAGAAGCTTTTCAATTTGATGTAGTCCCATTGGTTTGTTTCTGCTTTAGTCTTCCTTGCAATTGGGTTTGATTCATCAAAGATGTCCTTGAGGTGTAGGTGGGAAAGTGTTTTACCAATGTTTTCCTCTAAGTATTTGATTGTTTCTGGTCTGACATCCAGGTCTTTGATCCATTTGGAGTTGATTTTTGTTTCTGGTGAGATAAAGTGGTTCAATTTCATTCTTCTGCATGTTACAACCCAGTTTTCCCAGCACCATTTATTGAAGAGAGCCTCCTTTTTCCATTTAATCCTTTGGGCCCCCTTATCAAAGATTAGATGTCCATAGGTGTGGGGATTTATTTCTGGGCTTTCAATTCTGTTCCACTGGTCTGTGTGCCTATTTTTGTTCCAGTACCATGCTGTTTTGATGATGATGGCTTTATAATATAGTTTAAGGTCTGGGAGTGTGATGCCTCCATTTCTGTTTCTTTTCCTTAAGATGGTTTTGGCAATTCTAGGTGTTTTCAGGTTCCAGATAAATGATTGTAGTGTTTGTTCTATTCTCTTAAAGAAGCTTGATGAAACTTTAATGGATATTGCATTAAATTTGTATATGGCTCTGGGGAGAATATTCATTTTGATGATATTTATTCTTTCAATCCATGAGCATGGGATATCTTTCCATTTCTTGGTATCAGTTTCTATTTCCTTGAGTAGCGACTCATAGTTTTCAGTATATAAGTCTTTCACTTCTTTGGTCAACTTTATTCCTAGGTATTTGATTGATTTTGATGAAACAGTAAATGGGAGTGATTTCTGGATGTCTTCTTCTTCAGATTTAGTGTTTTCAGTGTTTCTGTATGACTTTGGGCTAATTGAGAATCATACATACAGTTGGTGACTGGGACATATTCCTTTTCAAATAGTGATTTTTTCCCTCAGATAATGTGATTAAACAGTCCACATTCTTGGCAGCTAAACAAGACAGCCGATAGGAGATGTAGGTCATGATGACACATCAATAAGGCAGAGAGAGACCCTTTCCATGTCAGGATGTATAATTTGGGTCATAGTAATGGACTTCACCAGAATAGAATTTCCAAATGTGTTTATAAAACTCTACTTGAAGTTGAACTTCTGTGGAGCAAGCTTAAATTCCAGATCACTGCATTGCAGGGTCTATGATTGTACTAGAGTGACTCACAGGCAGCCTGTATCCTTTTTCCCTTTACCTGGTCCATGATTAGAAGGTGCATAATAAGAACATGGGTAAACTGTTTTTGATAGCTTTCTATTGATACTTCAGTAGTATCTCAATGATCTGATAAAAATTGATATAATCTTTCTTATTTGTGTTTTTTATTTATTTTGACACCAGAGTTTTTGAGCCTTCATGATTCCAGTTCTCCTAGAAGACCATTTTTGTTTGTTCGTTTGGTTTTTTCTTTTCATTTGTGAATATGTGGGAAGGCACAAGAAAGAAAATGAGAGACAGGAGTTGGGCGGTAGCACATCGGGTTAAGTGAAGGTGGCACAAAGCGCAAGGACTGGTGTAAGGATCCTGGTTCTAGCCCTGGCTCCCCACCTGCAGGGGAGTCTCTTCACAAGTGGTGAAGCAGGTCTGCAGGTGTCTGTCTTTCTCTCTCCCTCTCCGTCTTCCCCTCCTCTCTCCATTTCTCTCTGTCCTAACAACGATGACACCAATAACAACAACAATAACGACATCAATAATAAAAAACAACAAGGGCAATAAAGGGGAAAATAAATATAAACAAATTTTAAAAAAGAAAGAAAGAAAATGAGAGACAAAGAGAGAAGGACAGATACCATAACAATGCCCTACCACTTGGAAAACTTCTCCTTTGTACAACGCTCCCATATAGTCACTAGAGGCTCAAGCCTGGATCCTTGTACGTGCTCTGTTAGATGAGCTGCCGCCCAGTCCATATTTATTTTTTTAATTCTCTTCATTTGGAAGAAATGATGATTTACAAGACAATATTGTCATGTGGGTGCAGTTTCTTATTTCCCCATGATAGGTGTTTACATACCACACCCCCACCAGCTGAAGTATTTTGCCATCATTGTGCACTAGGTTTCCAATGTCTTCCCAACCACCATTTGCCTCCCCTCCTCAGAGTGTTATTGGCTTAGGTGTAATGCACCACTGCTAGTTGAAGTTTCACTCTGCATTTTTCCTCTGTTTCAAGCAGAATTTAGACTTTGAGTTTAGATATATCTAGATTAAAAATCTTGCTGGGCCACATACACACACTGATTATAAACTCTTTTTTGGTCATTGCCAGTTTCACTGCTCTTGACTATCTTTGATTGAGAGAGACAGAAAGACAGAGACACTACAGTACTAAAATTTACCTTAGTTCTGGAATATTTTCTCATACTATATTTGCTGAGGTATTGAGCCTGGGTAACATTTGGGGCAAAGCAGGTACCCTCCAAGGTGAGCTATCATATCAGGTCTTGATTGTATAATTTATGTACATGAGTAAATTTCCTAGCACTAGAGTGTCCCATCTTGGAAAATAATTACAACATTGAAGAGGTTTGAGTATTAAGTAAAATCACAAATTCAAGCCCTGCAGTAAGAGTTGGTCCTGTGACATCTTTTTCCCTCTCCCTCTTCCTTTTCCTCTCCCTCTCCCTCTCCTTATCCCTCTCTACCAATAGGTAGATAGGAAAGTTCAGAGCATTAAAGCCCCAGGTACAGCAAAATAAGTAAAAACTTAAATAAGTATATAAATACATGCATAAGTATTTTATTTTATTAATGATTTTTCATTAATAAAATAATTTTAAGTTATATTAATATGGTATTCCTAATCCATCTGAGTTCTTGCGCCATATTCAAAGCTCAAGTAGGCAACTAGGTTAATTTTATTTTTTTTAATTTTTTTATATTTGTTTCCTTTTGTTGCCCTTGTTTTGTTGTTGTAGTTATTATTATTATTATTGATGATGTCGTTGTTGGATAGGACAGAGAGAAATAGAGAGAGGAAGGAAAGACAGAGAGAAGGAGAGAAGGACACCATCAGACCTGCTACTGGCCGACTCCCACCTAGGTTAATTTTATTCTTACACACAGTTCTTGCTCTGTTAGGGATAGTAGATATATTTTGTGAAAATAGTCATAGAAAATATACGTCAAAAACTCAAAGCAGGATTTGACTGAATTTGGAGTAAGGCACCAAAGTAAAAACCCTGGACAGAGGTTGAGGGTGGATGTTCAGCTTAACAGGGCCAGGGGTGGGGGAGGGGGGCTGATGGGATGGGACACAGACTTTTGGTGGTGGGAATGGTGTTTATGTACACTCCTATTAATTTTTAGTCATATAAATCACCATTTAATTGATATAAGAGGGGAACAAAGAAAAAAAAGAAAATATATGTTTACAATAAAAAAAAAAAAAACTTAGAAGATTTTTGGAAGACTCCAGTGCCCACTGTCACTTTGTAATTATATGAGGCCAATTTGGAAACTTGACTGCCCTGCAGGGTATCTAATGGAACACTAGGCTCTACTAGAAGGCAGATTGTAGGTAAACACCCCCCACCACCACCACACACATACACAGAGCAACAGGACAGAAAATCCCGCAATGCTCAGATTTCCACTGATAAAATTCAACCCTAGACATAAATCACACTGTGCTTACAAGGCAAATGAAATACAATCTAACAAGATGGAATCACCAAGTTTGCACCTCACAACCAAAATGGATGTGATTGAAACAAGTTCCTTTGCAGATTCTTATTTCCTGATTCTGACATTTTCCTATAGTTTGTTTAAAAGTTTTCGGAAGTAACTGAAAAGTAATTGTATTTTTTGGCAACTAGGAATCCCTGGGAAAGCACTTAAAATGCAGCATAGCTGCTGGCATAGGAAGAGGAGACTTTGCTTGATTATAGATATTCTGCCAGAGATTTTTTAAAGTATTTTTGCACACAGAATAATTGTAACTGAATTATCTTACTTTTACTCAAACAATGCTTTGCCTTCTACACAAGATGCTATAATTTATTACTCTACCAAAAATTCCTAACTAACCTAGTGGTATCAGAATAAATATGAGGTTTAAGAAACAATGAGAGAGGGCCAGTAAATAGCTCGCTTGGTTAGTGTACTGCTTTGCCACGTGTAAGACCCGGTTGTGATTCTGCACCACACTGTATTGAAAGAAGCTTCTATGTTATGGTCTCTCTCTTCTCTCTAATTTAAAAAGAAATGGGAGAACTAATGAGAACAGAGGATTATAAAACATTTTTTTTTCTCATCTGTGCTGGGAAATTGTGCAGATGCAGTCACATCTGCCATGTTGCCCCCTCAGGCTATTGCTAGTTCCCTTGAGAGTTGGACATTCTTGGAGTGCCTGTTCCGCCATGTTGTGCCCTCAGGGCATTGTCAATTCTCTGCAATAGTTGGAGTGCTTTGGTTACTCCTCCCCCTTCCCATTCTCAAGAGAGCTAGTCCCATAAAAGCGCTTCTTCTTCCGCCCCTCGCTCTCTTGCCTGCCTTTCACTTTGGTGACTAGACACAGGGAAGGTTTCTGTGTGAGGCGGCCATTTTTGCTACCTCCACGTGGCCCAAACTGCTGCTCTCTCACCCAACTCTGAGGTGCCAGCGCAAATAAAGGATTGTGTTCCCTTTCTGCTCCAAACCTCCTTTTTCTGTGTCCCACCACCACTGCAAGTGACACCTGGCTCCCAACATGTCCTGCACTCACGCCCCACAGGGCGGCCTGGCCTGAGGTCCAGAAAAGCCACCCAGACACAGGTAAGTGGC
Source organism: Erinaceus europaeus (assembly GCF_950295315.1). Taxonomy (NCBI): domain Eukaryota; kingdom Metazoa; phylum Chordata; class Mammalia; order Eulipotyphla; family Erinaceidae; genus Erinaceus; species Erinaceus europaeus. The sequence continues at coordinate 33,594,452 of NC_080172.1, read as the reverse complement.
AGCTGCCTGACTCTGCAGCCCCACATTTGCCCCCACCATGGGATCTTTCCCATCCCAGACATTCTATTCTTTTCTCATGGGACAGGCTCTCTATCTCAGAGACGCTTTACTGGGGGCTGTACTGGGGGCTGCACCGTGGGTTATCTTGGCTATGTTTGCAGCTTTCAGGATATATATAAGGTGCCCTGCCAAAAGGTAAAGAGACCTTGAGTTTGAGATACAAGAGTTACAGAAGATGTTCTCAGCGCGTAGCCACCCTAAGCCTTCTGTATTTTGCCCTGAGAGCTCTGTTTCAGCAGACACATGTTCAGTTTCTCCAACAGCCGCTTCTCCAGTGGCTTCCACTTCGGTGACTCCTCCCCCCGCTGATACCTCATCGTTAAGAGACCTTGAGGCTGAGATACAAGAGTTAAAGATGTTCTTGGTGCTTAGTCACCCTAAGCCTTCTATATTTTGCCTCGGGAGTTCTGTTTCGGCAGACACATGTTTGGTTTCTCTGGCAGCTGCTTCTCCAGTGGCTTCCACTTCTGTGACTCCTTCCCCCAATGATAACTCGTCATTAAACCAAGTCCACACCTTCCCGGTAAATGTGGCCCCCAATAAACAGAACCCTCAGGTGTGGCACCCATACTCCTCCAAAGAACTCAGAGAACTCAGACAGGCAGTGAAGGAGGAAGAGATCCATGCCCCATGGACCAAGTCCATTTTACAAGGTTTTTTCCAGTACCATAATAACCCCGAGATTGGAGGGACTTAGCTCTTGCTGTACTCCCAGACCCCCTCTACTTGCAATGGGAGGTATGTTTTCATGATGAATGCTCAAAAAAATCCCAGAAAAATAGTCAGAAACAGCTACAATGGAATTTTGATGCACTGTTTGGAGCAGGAGAGTTTGAAACTGGAATTCAGCAGGCAGAAGCCAAGTTTCTAGTCTGTTATTTTGAACAGGTATGCATCTGCGCAACACAAGCATGGGAGAGGTTAACCCCATCCACAGAAGAGGCCTCAGTCCCCATTTACTCCCTTCACCAAGAAACCGATGAATCCTTAGCTAACTTCATTGCCAGGATGTGGTCAACCTTAGAAAGATTTTTAATCCGGATGTCCATTCTCTCCTCCTGCGTTCTATTGTCTGGGATGGTATGATTCTGCTATTCCATCAGGCATGCCTCAGTCTTAAACACCAACACCCAGATAATTGGATTTTAGTGACACAGGAACTTAGACCAGGTTCTTATGGGGCACCCATTATGACACAAGCTTATGCAGTTACCCCACATAATCAAAATGAGGCCTGCTTTCAGTGTGGTCGCCAACGGCATTGGTGTAACCAATGTCCAGATAAGCTGCGACCATGCCTCCAGTCAGGGCAACCATGCTTCCAGTCAGGGGAACCCCGCCTTCAGTCAGGGAGCCAGAGGGCATGAACACCTTGTCCTAGATGTCAGAAAGGTTTTCATTGGAAGAGAGATTGTTGGTCCAAGTTTCGTAAACATGGCACGCCTGAATGGCACAAATTCAGGGCCTGAGATTTTGTGGACCACTCCTGTCTTAGAACGAGGTCACCCTACTATGACAGTAAGGATTGGCAATATTCCTTTTAAATGATTGACATGGGGGCAGAAAAGACGATTTTAAGGCAAACAGAGGTTCCCCAGAATTGCGAACTCCTCCCAAGACCCCATTTACACAGAGTTAGAGGGTTGACCCAAGCCTTTCTCACACGAGATTCGCTCATGTGGGAAGACCCTGAAGGAACTACTGGACATCTTTATCTGCCTACTAGCTGCCTCCAACCACTGTTTGACCTTTTAAAAGGAAACGGACAGCCCTCCTCAAAATTTTGTTAACTCTCGAGGCCTCCTTGGCACTGGAAAGGGTTAACCAAGCCCTCCAGGACATGCACCTTGTTCGATTCTCCCCCTCCTCTCTGGTAAACCTTCTAATCTTTAACTCCACCCCCACAGTAGTGGGGGCACTGTGGCAGAACCATGGGGTTCTCGAGTGGCTTCACATGCCAGTAGGCAGAGCTCCAAGATTCCTCACTGAGATAGACACATTAGCATTCATGGTTCACCAAGGAAGAAACAGATCTGTGCAGGTCTTAGGGAAATAACCAGATTTAATTATTCTTCCTTTTTCTCTCACAGATACAGAGTGGCTCATACACCATCATTCCCGTTTTGCCATAAGCTTCGTGGGGTTTCCAGAACAAATAGATAACCATTTTCCTCCTAATAAATTGATAGCTTCTTTACCTCTTTTGCCTCTACTAGTAACTAAACTTTTCTCTCGAGATCCCATCCCCTCTGCTCCTACAGTCTTCACTGATGGTGGAATAAAGGGAGCTGCTGCTCTTATATATTACCCAGACAAGCAATCCCCTAACCCTCTCTTTACTGAGCTTCCTGATAATTCCCCTCAGTAAAAGAACTTTATGCTGTTTTCCTTGCATTAAAAGCTGTACCAGAATCCTTCAACCTTTTTTTCTGACAGTGTGTATATTGTTAACTTACTTCCATGGCTTGTTTGTTCTTATGTGAAAATTGATGACAACCTACTTTCCCCTCTCTTGATTCAAATTGCCTCTATGCTCTATTCTCGAATCCAGCCACTGTATGTTCAACACCTTCGTTCCCACAACCCTCTTCCTGGTTCCCTGTCCAAAGGGAATGCTGCAGCTGACCACCTTGCCTCCACAGGAACTCTCCTAGTCTCTGTCTCTGATCCTGCTAACTTTAATTCCCTAACCCATGTTAGTCTTAAAGGCCTTCAAGTTTGATTTCCTGATGTTCCTTTACCACAGTTGAAACATATACTTGCTACATGTTCTTCCTGTGCAAGTCTTATAAAAACACCTGCTATTCAAACTCTTGGGGTTAACCCCTGAGGCTTAAAAGCCAATGCTCTTTGGCAAATCGATGTCACCCACATACCAAACTTTGGAAAACAAAAATATGTGTTTGTCTCAATTGATACCTTTTCTAAATTTATGTGGGTGACAGCTCAGACAGGAGAAAGCTCTAAAAAAGCTTATAAGCCATATGCTCTTCTGTTTTGTTGTAATGGGATTACATCTTCAACTGAAAACTGACAATGGCTCTACGTTTACCAGCAAACAATTTAAAGATTTTTGTTCCCTCTGGAACATTACTCATACCAAAGGCATTCCCTATAATCCACAGGGACAAGGCATTGTCGAGAGGGCCCATCTAACTCTTAAGGCTCAATTAAACAAAGATAAAGGAGGAATGTACCCCCCTAATACCTAGCTAGCAAAAGCCTTAACTACATTAAATCTCTTTAATATTTTCAACAACTCGGGCCTACCTCCTATTATTCTTCACTGGCAAACACCATCTACCCTCCCAGCTATTCAGGTCAAATGGAAAGACACAATTGATAAAATCTGGAAAGGGCCTGACCCCCTATTGACCATGGGGAGGGGTTTTGCATGCGTTTTTCCAAACCCGTCTGGGTTCCTGCCTGCCATGTCCGACAATACCCGCATGATGGCACTGCTATCCCTGAAAAACAAGAAATACTACAAGAGGACTAGATGCAGGATGCATTCCAGGATCCATAATACGACATGGAGGAATCTGGAAAATCTGGCTCACAGAGCCCTCTCTCCTACCCCTTCTCTGGATGTCTTATGTTATGACTGGCCAGTTGTGTTTTGTGAGTGAGTGTGTTGAATGACCAAAAATTTTTGTATGACCCATCTGCTCAGAGTACTCTAAAACTTAATTGACTATATAAAAATACTGGACGCAGCCAAGGTTTCTGCAGACATCCAGAAACATTACAAAAAATTTTTTTTTTCTCTTTTGATTTTTATATATAAGTCTTGGTATATATATAAAAGTGCTTAGTCTTAAACTGTGTGAGTAAAGACGGATCTAAATTTGTTTTTAAAATGATATATTTTCATAACAAAAGTTTTTCTCTTCCAGTGTGTTATAACTAAATGTTTATGGGTATGTTTCAAGTTTGGTAAACATTAACTTAATGGTTAAAAGTGTATGTAACCTTGAAGCTACATTACTACCAGGCAAGGTAAAATTAATTTGCTAAAAATAACTAACTAACTATTTAAGGTAAAGTCTAAATATTTAATGTGACAATAAATCCCCAAAACTAAAATACAAATTCTCTATACAGAGCACTTTTGGAGGGCCCCCAAAAGTGCCCTGTAAGCTATCTTGTGGAAATTCATCCACAACAGATCTGGCATCAATCTGGCACTGTAAATGTTAAAACCATTGTCACTAACATGCGTTAACTCTCTAAGTAACCTGAGACTGTTTATAGTCCAAAGTAAAAATAGTTAAAAAATCAAAATATATATTTTAACTAAAATTGGTCTGAAGATCCTTCTGTAGAGACTGCTACAAGAGGTCACATCAGATGACCTTTAAACAAAATCATAAAGATACTTAAAACAATTATAATCATCAAGCTATCAATTATAATAAACCTCTAACTTGTTACAAGTTTTATTTTTTTCACAGGTAAGTGATTACAGCTATCAAGCCTTTACATGAAGAATCATCTGTTCATATGGTAAGGTATTAAACTATAAAAAGTTCCTCCATATACAACTTATGTGAATTAACAATATGCACATATTCTTCTACACTTAACTGATGTATCTCGTCTTGCCATTATAGGCCTGCCTTTGTCAGCCAACAATTTAAAGATATTTCCCTTTATAACATCACCCATGCCACAGACACCTCTTACTACCCCCAAAGATGAATGGCTGTTGAGAAGGCCCACCAAATGCCTAGGCTCAATTAAAATAATAATAATAATAGTAAGTTAAAATATATAATAATAATAAATAAATAGGAAAGATTCATCCCCCAATATTCAATTGGCTAGGGCACCAAACCTCTTCTTCTATAAAAAATTCAAATCAGATGCCCTGCTAACCACGAGAAGCAGATTGTTTGTGTTTCTTTCATAGGAATCCTGGGAAAAACCATCTGGACCCCTACACACCCTGACATCACCCACTAGATGGCACAACTACAGTGGCACACCCCCTGAAACCCTAGATGTCACCTGACATGATCTGAAGAACCTGATTTACATACTCCAAGGACAGAACTTTTTTACTGCCTGTCTGCCTTTCCTGCTTCTGCTTTGCCTGTCACCTTTTGGTGGTTCTAGCTCACTCTTTACAAAAAAGCAGAATTCCAGTGGCTGACCTTCCTCATGCAGCGTTTCATCCCCTGCCATTTCTCCCCCTGGTCGCCTACTTTGGACTGACACTTCTATTGGACTTGCTGGTTTACCCTTTGGACACTTTACACGATTTTTACAGCGGCTTCCTTCCCTTCGCGCTGCTGGCTTTTCAAAGACTGACCCTGAGTAGTTCATAGACTTTACAGACTGTTGCCTTGAGGACTATACAATGCCAAATAGCCCCTCTGCTTGGTGGGCCATGCCCTCCTGCCTACAGGTCCTGCCCTTTGAGGCTGGAAATGCCCCCTCATTATGAACCCTTGCCCCCCTGATACAGGGAATGTTCCTTTGTGCACCAAGCCTTCCCTTGACATCACACTGGCTCTTACTGCTCCCCTACTTGTCCCTTCCTGTTTTGTTATATCATTCAGGTTTATGCCCAAAAGGTTTCTGCTCACCCCTACACTACTATTCCTCTGTCACAGATGGAGTCTTTTACAGACATTGACCCATTCTAATGTGATGACTAGATAGAAAGATAGGGAAAGAGGTAGAAATATTGTGAAGAGATGGAGCATGGCAGAGCTTAACCTATGAGATGAATCCCTCCAGGTAAGTCTCTCTCTCTACAGAGGGATTGATCACAGGGGGAACACATAAATCTCACAAGGTTGGCGGCCATGTAAGTCTTCCCTCCCCCACAAAAACATCCTACATCTTCCCACCTGAGCATGGCATTCCTTAAAAACATTTAAGCCTGATCCACTCTAAATTTCCTATACTGTGGCCATTAGATATAAGGAAAGGGGGAGATGCTGGGAAATTGTGCAGATGCAGTCACATCTGCCATGTTGCCCCAACTCTGAGGTGCCAGTGCAAATAAAGGATTGTGTTCCCTTTCTCCTCCAAACCTCCTTTTTCTGTCTCCCACCTCCGCCGCGTCAAGTGACACATCTGATATGTGAAAAAAAGTGCATCTTTTGTATCAACTATCCTATATGTAGGACCAAGTTTAGAGTCTCAGTGAGCACCAGGCTTTAGATTTGGCAATTAGCATCCTGGCATCTAATGTAGGTTCCTTGTCACATCTGAGCTACACTGTCGGGGCCACTCATTATTCATCCTGCCTTCAAGCAGAGGCCCAGATGGTTTTCACACTGCCTTGTGGATTACGGAGCATTGGAGATGGGGCTGCAGTAACTGGGTGGATAGTGTAGGCCATGTTGTCAGCTCAGTAATAGGGAGGCTCAGGGGAAGAAATGTACATACTTGACTGGTCTCTTCTTCATTGGCATATCTATTCACTATGGAATATAGGGCAATTGTGCCTACAGAAACTTCTTCACATTTCTGTGCTGTAGTCTTAAGGTGGAATCTTGGGAATTATCTGAATATACTCAGAGACTTTTTTCGATATGTAGAAAGTATGGAGAGACTGGAAAATGAGGTAATCTACCCCAAAGTGGTAGGTAACAGCTTTAATAACTAGAGGAATTTACCCATGATAATTTATTTGTACTGCCCCTAACTAAATCTTACAGTTTTATATAGAGGTTTTAATGGCATTTAGTCATTCATTTAACCCAAGTGGCCACAACAATGCATGATATATTTCAAGCTTTATTCTAGAAGTATCTTTTGAGAATATAGTTTCACAGGAGAGAGGTGAGGAGTCACTGATTAGCTGAGTCCACCTCAAATACCAGTCTGGTCAGTTGCATCATCTTAATGGCCTTTTCCAACAAATAGGTATAAAAAAGTGAAGACAAACAAGGAAATGCTTGTTTTGGAAGAAAGCAAACCTTTAGACTACTCTCTTCCAAAGCTAGAACAGAAGTTAAAGAAAGTATTCTATGGAACTCATTTGCAAAACCCTTATTTATTGAATATTCTTATATAAGACAATTCATCTGTTTTATTAGATTTATGACTTTCTGTGTTTGGTGCCTGACATGGTCACTGCCTTTTCATTTCTGAATTTTTCTAGATAATACACACTGTTAGTTTAGCATCCTTTCTTTTAATCTAACTATAAACTACTTCCTTTGTTCAAGCTGTGTAAACATTTAGTTAGTAAATTAGAGCAATTACCTTAGCATGTATTAATTTATTCACTAAACATTATTCTAAACTTTCTGATGTACTACAGTCCAGGACAAATAAATATTCCTGTCCTCAAAATGCTTATTGTCTGGGGCTGTATCTCAAATTGCTTTGCAAGAAAGCATTTCTTATACTTGCCTCTCTCTTATGACAAAACGTATTTTGGAACGCTTAAATGTAGCAATTGTACTAAAATAATCTATTCATTATTGTATCAATTATTTTATCAAAAGATATGGATAAATTCTATTTAATTGGATTTCTTCAGAAATTTTAAGTTTTTTATTTCTAAAGCTAGCATTTCTTAAAAAACAAAAACAGAAAATGCATTTCCAAATGTTTTTTTTTTTCCCATTTGTGTGCAGGAAGAATTCAAAGAAAACTATAGGATCTCAGGACCGGGTGGTGGTGCATCTGGTTGAGCACACATGTTACAATGCACAAGGACCCAGGTTCGAGTCCCCAGTCCCCACCTGCAAGGGGAAAGCTTTACGAGTGGTGAAGCAGTGCTGCAGGTGTCTCTCTGTCTCTTCCTCTCTATCCAGTCCTTCTTGATTTCTGGCTGTCTCTATCCAAAAAATAAATAAAGATAATTAAAAAAAAAAGAAAACTATAGGATATTAGGTTTCAAAATAGGTTGTTGAATTCAGAATATTTTAAGGGACAAGGGAGTTATACATATAAGAAGCATGTGTATGTGCAAACCATACCACTTAAATAGTTGCATTTTAAAATTCTGAACTTCTACAAGAAAAGCTTAAAGGCTTATTATGACAGATAAACTTTCCTCGTTTTTACCATTGTTCTATAGTAATGTCCTAATTTTGTAGATCTCCAAGCACTATAATTTATCAGTATCTTTGCTCTAATTAATAGGATCTCTGGCAGATCATATGGCTAGTTGCCTGGCAAGGGTTGGAAGTAGGAGTCCCCTTTCTCCTGAGGGTAGAAGAACAAGGATTACTGTTTTCAAAACCCCAACCTCACTGAGAGATTCCTGACAGCATCTGGCTCTGTCACTTTCCTGCTTGAAATACACTTGAGCAGCTGCCCCTCATAGCAGGGTGGCTGCAAGTGACTGGCTGGGGATCCCTGTTATAAATGACAGCTGCAGGTTGATTTTGGTCATGTCTGCCAAGAGGCAGAAGTTAAGCAAAAACATTAGAGAATTTGAATTATGCACCATGACAGTATGTTTATGATCAAACAAAAAGGACACCAGTTGAATACGTTTTTTAAAAAAGAATCCTCTCATGTACTCTCTTGAAAACTTCATTGGCATCCTTTCATTATCAAAAAGTGGAACAAGAAAAAAAAATAACTGAAGACATGTTGTATTTTTCAACCCAGCTGATTCTGCCTAAGTTCTATATCCCTGGACTAGGAAAATGAATAATAACACTATAGCTAGTAATAATATCTACTATTCATGTAATACTTATCAGGTACCAGTTAAGACCATCTGTATCCATTATTTTAAGTTCTTCTATCAACACACCTATGAAGAGACTGTCTTTTTACAGAGGAAAAGGGGAGATTTAGAGAGGAGTAAAACTTCCCCAAGGTCATAGAGCTTGTAAGTAGGCAGACAGATTCGAGATTAGCACAAACTTGATGGGACTTATTGAAAAGTCCATGCCATTTACCTATGACTGAATGAGTTTCTAAAGTCTAAAATAAGAAACTGTCATTTAAACAGGCATGGTTATTCCCAGTATTCTGGTCAGACTACAACGTTTAGTTGGCATTTCTAAGAAAAAGTGAAAAGCAGGAAATGAATTTAGTGATTGAGTTCCTTTTTTTTTTTTTTTTTTAACTGAAACATCTTAGTGTAAGCTGTGCCTAATTTTCCCTTCAGAAATAAAGTTAAGATCAAGTGTGCTTTAGGCACACAACAATAGCAATCCAGCATGTCTTGAATTTCATAGTTTCCTTAAAGCTATGAAGTCACTTTTTGAGACTTGACTATTGCCTATTTCTGTACCTCAAGCACCATCATGTATCATTTCTTCCCTGTGTAAATAAGGGTTAGTTAATATCAGCTCCCTAAACCCCACCACTGTAGGGGTAGGATAGGGGAATTCTTGAAAATACAAGTAAGTTGGGCCTGAAGACTATGGGATGCAGCCATTATGGTGGGCAACACTTAGACACATAGTGATTGCTGTAGAAAAGGAAAAACACTGTGAAGGAAATGCAATTCTGCTTTCTATCAGTGTTGAAGATATCACTTTAGTCCTAAGAGGGGTACAGATCTTAGGAGTAATTTTCTCTCTGACATATCTTAAGATATTCTTTATGGCTACACAGAGCATTCCTTTTCCTGTCTTTTAGAGATTTAAAAAGGGATTTTACTTTTAAAAACCTCAGCTTCAGTGTGAATACAGGCTCTCAGAGAAATTAGAGATCATTTTATTCACCTCCCAGCCACTACAGATGGGTAGATAGAAATATCAGAAAGTCTGAAGAGGAGCTTTTTACTGAGAGATCAGAAATTACTTCTCTGACATCCTCTGTCCAGGTGTAATTATATATATATTTTTCTTTACCAGAGCACTGCTCAGTTCTGGCTTATGGTGGTATGATGGATTGAACCTGGGACTTTGGAACCTCAAGCATGAAAGGTTCTCTGTATAACCTTTATGCTATCTTCCTTGTCTTTTATTTATTCTTTTTCTTGTCTTCACAGTTCTCAACAAATTTTTATTTCTTTTTAAAAAACATTTTATTTCATTTTAATGGGAGAGAGACAGAAAGAGAGAGATATTGTAGCATTGTTCAGTTCTGGCTTATGGTAGGTGGTCCTGGGGATTGAACTTGGGACCTCAGAGGCTCAGGCATTAAAGCCTTTTGCATAATCATTATATTGTCTTCCTAGCCCTTCATTTTGCTTTCTTCATCACCAAGTTGTGACATAAAAAGTTTCTCTTCATGATAGGGCTAAATGTTTGGGGTTGTTGCTCACCATTTTCTGCAGCCAATGCTAAGTTTTCGGTCAGTAGTAAAGATAAACTTTTATTACAGTGTTTCCATTAAGATGCTTCAAGGCCATTATATCAAGGAATGAGACACATCTATCTTGTTCTGATTTAATTGTAGAAAGGAAGGTTGGTTTTATATGCCATAAAACTGCTTTCAGGAAAGATAGAGCTTCATATCTATAGTTACAGAGTTTCACTTTGCTGAAATCTTCAGTTTCTCTTTACACTGCTGAAATTGTAACACAGTTTCCATTTATGAGACTCCTGAAATGGTGGCTACAGTCTCAGCCTGGCTTACCAAATTGACAGTGACATGTATAATGTGAAATGCTAGGAGCCAATTCAGTTGGATTCACAACAGCAGTTCACAGAATTTGCACATTCTGTGTTAGTCTTCTCTGTAAAAGTTCATGATATTACTAAAGAGGATTCTCTGACCTCCCCCCCACACACACACACTTGTTTTTCTTAACAGCAGCTGTCTAGAAACCAGGCATATCTGCCTGAAGTCCTTGGTGCTTTGGTGAACTACCAAGCTGGTGAAGGATAGACCCAGCTAAGGAGAATTTCTTGCCTTCCCTCCCATTCAACCAGTATGCTCACCTAATTCTACCCAAATCCATTCACTCATACATAAGAGGCTGAACTGTGGCAGCTACTGATGTCACCATGTCCCTCCCTGAGTGCACTGAATGAAAGGTCAATCATCATCAATTCCTAAGCTAATGGATTTCTGGAAAATAACTGCTTTTTTTTTCTTTCCAAAGGGAAATTTTCACTCACAAGTCAAATTGCAATCAGTACCAAAGCACAAGTTTTGATATATATCTTAGTCTGTATTTTTCCACTTTAGAATCGGTGTTTCCCACTGGACTCCCTACAGAGGTCAGTCAATTCAGATGATGAAAATGATGATGCTCAGACATAAAGAAAGCTGATTCCACTTATCTGAATGTCTCTTAGTGCATTTCTTCTTTTTTAAAAATATTTATTTATTTCCTTTTTTGTTGCTCTTGTTTTTATTGTTGTTGTAGTTATTATTGCTGTTGATGTTGTCATTGTTGGATAGGACAGAGAGAAATGGAGAGAGGAGGGGAAGACAGAAGGGGGAGAGAAAGATAGACACCTGCAGATTTGCTTCACCGCTGTGAAGCAACTTCCCTGCAGGTGGGGAGCCAGGCTCCAACTGGGATCCTTATACTGGTCCTTGCGCTTTGAGCCATGTGCCCTTAAGCCGCTCTGCTACCAACCAACTCCTCTCTTAATGCATACTAAGATGAACCAAGGGGAAGCCATTTCCAAATTCATCATTAATCACTTGATAACAAAATTAAACATTCTATAGATATATCAGATACTATTTTAATCTAGGTTTTAGAAAGTGGCCCTTCTCTTGCATCTCCTCCTAGAATGATCCTTGACATTTTTATTTTATTTAATGGGGTGAGGCCCTCTAGTACATTAACTTAGCTCCATTCTTATATTTGCATCAACTGAAACCCCAGCCCAGTTGTTTGAAACAATTTAGTGTCAAGCTTGTCACTGACTCCATGCATTACACTCTATTTGGTTCCAATACTGGAAACAATGAAGTCAACTCTTCATTCCTATTACTAATCAAGGGTCATCATTATATAACATGTATCTCATTAACTCATATGATTGATTTTTTCCTAAGATTTTTCTAAGATAACCTAACACATATGCTGACCAAGTTAGAACATATATTTTAATAAGATTGATGTCAGTTTCAAGAACTGAGAGGTACCTTGGCCATAAGGGAGTCAATACTTCAGAATATCGAGGTTTTTTTTTTTCATTTAGATATAGTGGGTTGACTCTAGGGAGTTAAAACAGAAATACTATTTTAAAAAAATATTTATTTATTTATTCATCTATATGAAAGAAGGAGCCAGAGTATCACTCTAGCAAATATGATGCCAGAGTCTGAACTCAAGACTTCACGTCTTAAAGTCCACTGCACCAATTCCTGGGCCATGAGACAATACTGTTTTGAAAAGGAAATATTAAAAAGAGACTTACAAGAATCAGTCCTTTTGTAAAGTCCCATTAATAATCTACTTTAAATTATAGTTGAAGATAGAGATATAAGACCCAAACACAGGATTTCAGTTGCAGCCACCTTAATATATGTACTATATCCAGATGCACACCCTATATTGCAACTATTAATTACCCAGTAAACTTCTGCTAAATTAATGGCAATGTGGAACCATATGGAAAAAGGTACTTTTTGAACAGGCTTTGTGTGATATGCTCTTTGTGGAAATGACTTGCACACACTTTTGACAGGTCAAGGTCTCTGTTCTACAATTACTCCTTTCACTCACCTTTAATCTCTGTCTGATGGATCAATAGCTATAGAAAACTTCATGAATTTTTACTTTAAACTTTTTATATTTTAAAAGCAGATGGTATAGAACTTTATAGAAAGTTCTATAATCCTTACTTTGTGTTTTGTTCATTTTCTTAATACTCTCTTTTTGTTCTTTCTTTTTTCTACCTCTCTTCCCATCCCCCTCTCTTTCTGAAACCCTTCCTCCACACTTATTAGTCTCTGCAGAAGATGAAAGTCTGAGATATGAAAGAGATCATACATATATAAAGTTGGAAGGGCTATACAACATAGTAACTGGTCTTGTTTATATTTACATTAATATCTATTTCATAAAATATTTAAGTGATTTTTTTTTAAAGAGCAGTTTTTATAGTAGGCAGTTCAGTTGAGTGATTAAATGAACTATAAAATGACACAACAGTTATGGAATGTTCAATATATTCTTGAGTAATTTAAATAATCTTAAACTTAATTCATCTTTCCTTTTATAAATATTACTAAGTACTATATGACTGGCAACATGCCGGCACTAAGCACAGAGAGCTATTAAGACTTGATTTGATTTTTGCCCTTACTGAGCTGTGCTGAATAGGAAGGTGAAGAAATGTCAAAATCTCACCTAGAAATCTCAGGACAATATTAGTCCTTCAGGCAAATTTTATAAATTTTTTTTGTTTTATTAGTAAAATTCTCTATATGGCTCCTTATTTTCTTAACATTCTTAGAAAAGAAAGGAAGTGGAAGAGGGAGAAAGAGAACTAGAGAGACAAAAGAGAGCAAGGACATGTAATTTTAAAATAATGAGTGGATATGATGCCTATTTACCATTATACATTTTAATAATTACACAGAGCATGAGATAATGCCATTAAGTAGTTTTAATTCTATTGTTATGATTTCACCTGATAATTCATTTACTGGTCCTCATTTTGATAGATTACCAGAGTCACGTGGGCAACTTTTACATACAACCAACTGCAGAGGTTTTGACTGAATTATCTGGAATATGGGAAATTTAAATCTCAAGTGATTTTAATGTGAAGATTGGGTTGATAAATGTTCATTGAATTGTTTGGTTAGTTAAAGGAAACATTTCTTCCCCCAAAGCCAAATTTGTGAAAATGACAAAATACAACTAGAAGGAGTTAGAGAAGCAGAATTCAAATTTTCATTCCCTGAAAGGAGGAAATAAATTAGTGTTTTAGGAAACAGTTTTTCCTGGGGCAAATTCTTAGATAGAATTTCATACTTAATACTCCCCTTCTTCTTCCTTCCCCTCCTCCCCTCATCTTTCTCCTCCTTCTCCCCCTCTACTGTGGCTTTATTGGAGTTAATATTGATATGCAAAATTCTCAAATACGTAATGTGTATATAATTTGTGTTTAGATCTAAGTATATGCCTATTGAAGTCATTACTACAGTGAAGGCATTTTCTTAAGAGACTGCCAGCCTATGGTTTTAGCATAAAGTCCTAAGTTCTTCAAATGATGTATAGATAGAACTTAAAACAAAATATGATACTCTTACACCTTTGCATCCTTTATACCAGGAAGACCTCACCTTCAAACATCTCTTCATGGAAGCTAGAAATCAGGCCCAACAAGATTCTACTATATAAAGATGGCCTGAAATAAAATGATCTTGTTACTATTGATTCACTGATTTTGGAAAACATGTAGTTGACACTGTTTTGGAAAACATGGGAGTTATGACATATTCCACTGGAAATAAAGTGCATTCCCCTCTGAGTGGTAGGGCAAGAGTATTTGAAATCTAAGGAAATTCTTTCTTTTTTAATTTAAGGGAACTTAAAAAATAGTTTTCAATTCTTTTTATCACCTAAACCAGTGCTAGAGAGTTAGATAAACTATATCTGACCCTCAGATGTAAGACAATTATTTGACCTATGAATTGTATCTTTGCAAAGAGTTACCTCAGCTGTCAAAACACAGCTGTAATGATGCTAAGTTTTATATACAGTTCATAAGGAGACATACAAATGACTCTATTGTGCTCTTTTGATAAAGATAAAATCTTGTTAGTATTTGAGAACAAATAAATAAAAGAATATTTACTTATTTAAATAAAGGGATATTATACTATAGTACAAGTATTTGATACATCCATAAAAATAGAAAACAATGAAGCAGTTAAAAGTGGGGGAGACTTTTTAGGCCAGTGACTAAACAATCTTCGGTATATATTACTAAGAAGAAAAGAAAAAAAGCAAAGTTTTATGATATGTCGACCTTTAGTTCTTTCTGAATGTTTTTCCAGGTGAATATACATAACACTGAAAAAAAAGATCAAGGGTCAGGAAAACAGATCAATTGGATGATGTGTTTCTTTGCCATGTGAATGACCCAGGTTTGATCCCAGGCCCCACTGCATTTAAGGAAGTTGTAGTGGGTTAATTTCTTTCTCCCTCTCTGTCACAAAAATTAACTAATTAATTAAAAATAGAATAGTTTTGGGTCAAGATGACTAAATAGGGAGGACCTTTGTTTACCTCTTACTGCATCAACAGCAAAACCACAACCATATATGGGAAGAAGACTACTTATAGACCCTCAATAGCAAGGGGGAAAAGATGGTGGTACAGTAAAAAGCTACCTCCCCTCCATTCCCCTCCTCAAAAAAAAAAAAAAACTACTTGACATAGCAAACCACAGTCAGAAAAGTTCTATAAAATATGGCAAGATTATCTAGTGAGCATGAAATAAGTAGTGCTGAACTACTCAACACCTCAATTCAATAACAGTACTGTTTTTGAAAGTTTACAGCAACTGGAAATAAGAAACTGGGAACTATTCATGGCAGCAATCTTCCTGAAAATCACTGTTGCTTGCTAAGAGCAATCCTGTTGGAATCCATATTGGAATTCACTCCCCATAGTCACAGACCACCGTAGGGCATAATTGAGGATAATCACCCAGGAACTGCAGAACATATTCTGCCTCAAACTTTCACAATCCAGGTCTTCATAGAGTTTAAAACATAATGAAAATACAGAGGGAATTACCCATACTGCTGGTTCAAGATAGCAATTTGAAGAAAATTCCAAGTTCAAAAGCTACATAAACTTCCTACAGATGTTTATGATCCTGTGGTCCAGGAAATTGTACATGGAGGCCCCAGTGAGATCTCCTCAGATGGAGGTTCCTGAGGACACCCCATCCCAGGTCCAGACCCTAGGAAAACCTTGGAAGCTTTTGCCCAGCGCCGGTAAGTCAGGCCTGATTTTTGTGCATGGTACCATTTCGTTTGTGTGTTTGTTTGTCCCTGTGGGGCCTGGGGGTCTGTGGATTGCAGGACGCCACGTTGAAATCCCAGACCGCAGCGCTGGGAAGTGACGACTTCCAGGCTGCTTGGGTTGGGTGATAACTGGATCTGAAACAGGGTCTGCACCCTAAGGATCTGAAAAAGGGTCCGACAGCCCAGGGTTGGGTGATAACTGGATCTGAAACAGGGTCCGCACCCTAAGGATATGAAACAGGGTCCGACAGCCTGAATATTAGTTCTGTCTCTTGTGGCCACTCGTTGTGTCTTTCCTCTCTCTGTCTCTCCTCTTTGGCGATTCGCAAAAAGGTTGACCTTGTTAGCGCAACTGATGGGTCTGGCCGGAGCTACTCTCCGGTGACTCCTGAAGGCCTAACTCGTGACGCCTTAGTAGCGGCGGCCGGACAGGTAATCACCCTCCCTTGACTGAGTGAATGGTTTGATGTGAATGCCAGTGTGCGTGTTGTGTGCCTCATGGTTGAAAGACTAGGGGGCCTGATTGGGCTCCAACCTGCGTGTCCGTGGAGTCGTTTCAGCTCAGTGGAGATTCTCAGCCTACTGAGACTGAGGCCGGGGTTTATACAGCTACTCCTAAGCTAAGAATCCTTAAGGTCCCGTGAGGGGCCCAGCCAGGCGAGCATAGTTGTTTGTCTAACATCCATCAAATGTTAGTTCTTTTTCCAACACTCACTGTTTGTCTCTTTCCTTGTCCAGATGCCAACAGGCTCTAAAAGGAACCCTTGGGTAGGAAAACTGGAGTCCTTGTTTATAGAAGCTCCACGCAGCCTAAAAAAGGGAGAAGGTCCCAGGTGGACACCCTTTGGGTCAGTAGGAAAAACGGTTGAGAGTGAGAGAACATGTGAGAGTATATGGTGTGCTGGCCAGTGAGTACAAGGAAGAGTGAGGGGAATCCTTGGTCTAATCGCTGTGATTCTTGTTGCAGTGTTTGTCTCCCTTCTGTTCCACTTTGATGAGGAGATGGGACAGAGCCAGTCCAGAACCAGCTCACTCACCCCCCTTGAATGTCTGACTAAAAATTTTTCAGATTTTTCTAGGAGAGCCACTGGGTTTGGAGCCGGGGTGGACGCCTTCACACTGAGGAAGTTCTGTGAGAGGGATTGGCCAGCCTTTGAGGTCAGTTGGCCTGAGAAGGGAAGTCTCGACCTAGGAAAGTGCGCGGCGATGCACGATGTGATCTTTGGGAATCCCGGGCACCCTGATCAAATGCCTTATATTGAGATTTGGATGAGCATTGCTTATGACAAACCAAAGTATGTGTGGAAATGTCAGGGAGACCCCAGAGGAAAGAAGAAGGTGAAGAGCAGGTCGAGAGTGTTGGTGGTTGAGGGCTGGAGGGGGGAGAGTTTTCTTAGAAAGCCCACAGCTCCTGTCCTCCCCACTAATCCCGAATCCCCCCCCCCACAACTGAGGAAGAGGAGGGATGGGAATCCCCCACCGTACGTTAGCACTTCAAAGGCTACCACTCCTGAACCGATTCCACTTCTGGGTTTCCCTCAGGAGTCCTGAGCCCACCTCACACCCGAGCAGTAACTACGTTCAGTTCAGGGTCCATGCCGGTTGGGACTTTTCCTTTACGGGAGGTGGGGGAGTTAGATGCGTCAGGACGGCCCCTCAGAACTTATGTCCCATTTAGCATTTCTGACTTGTATAATTGGAAGAACCAAAACCCTCCTTTCTCTATAGACCCAGAGGGGTGGCAACCCTACTTGAGTCAGTCTTTTACACCCATCAACCTACTTGGGATGATTGTCAGCAGCTGCTGAGTACCCTATTCACTCTAGAAGAAAGGGAGAGAATTAAAATCGAGGGAAAGAAGCAGGTCCAGGATAAAAAAGGAGAGCCTCCCACCGACCAGGACGTAGAGGAGGTATTCCCCCAATCCCAACCTAAGTGGGACCCCAACACTAGCACCGGGTATGAGGCCCTCATCAGGTACTGCCAGACTCTATTAAGGGGTATCCGGGCTGCGGGTTGGAAACCCACCAATCTGTCTAAGGTGACCGAGTGTAAGCAGGGTGCAGACGAGAGTCCGACTGCCTTCTTGGAGAGGTTGTACCAGGTATATCGAACCTGGATGCCCATATATCCCAAGGCCCCTGAGAATGTGCAGGCAGTAGCCCTCCAGTTTGTGGCTCAATCCGCCTCAGATATTAGGAAGAAGTTGCAGAAGTTAGAAGGTTTTGAGGGGAAGTCTCTCTCGGAGCTGTTGGCTGTAGCCCAGAAGGTTTTTGATAATAGAGAGGACCCTGTGAAAGCCACTCTGGAACTGAATAAGAAGATGGCGCAGGTCCTTTTGGCTAAGGAAACAGGAAATAGAGAGGAAAGAGGGAGGTATGTGAGAGAAAAAGGGCAGATAAGGGGAAAAGGTAAACCCCTAAGAGGACTGAGAAAGACTGTGTGCCCTATTCAAGGAAGAAGGGCACTGGAGGAAGGAATGTCCAAAAGGGAAAGAAGAGGAGGGAAGGAGGATGGAGAAGGAAGCCCCCCTCTTAGTTCTAGATTGAAGAAGTCAGGGCTCCTCCAGTCCCCGGGAGCCTAGGGTAAAACTCTTGGTAGGGGGGAAGGTAATTAATTTTTTGGTGGATACCAGGGCCACCCACTCAGTACTTCAACAACCAATTGGACCCACTGGAAAGGATAAGGTTAAGATTATAGGAGCCACTGGGGAAGCAAGGAGTTACCCAAAGTCCATAGGAAGAGTTGCCGGCCCTGGCCTGAGGACTATTACTCACTCTTTCCTGGTGATCCCCGAGTGCCCTGAGCCACTGTTAGGTAGAGATCTCCTTTATAAGCTACAGGCCACCATTTCCTTTGAGACAAATGAAGGACCAATAGTACAAGCAGGTGACAGAATTTTGCTCACCATGCCGGCAAGGGAGGAATATCGTCTCTATGAAGCACCACAGAATGCAGGCAACCAGGACCTATTAACAAGGTGGAAGCAGGAGATCCCAAGAGTTTGGGCCGAGACCAACCCCCCAGGGTTGGCTAAGCATGTGACACCCATAATAGTTCAATTGTTCAGTGCTGCCACCCCAGTCCGCATCCGGCAGTATCCCATGAGTCGGGAAGCCCAGCATTGTATCAGGAACCATATTAGACACCTAAAAGAGGCCGGTATCTTGGTGCCCTGCAAGTCGGCTTGGAATACACCCCTTCTCCCAGTCCAAAAGCCTGGAACAAACGACTTCAGACCAGTGCAAGACCTGCGAGAGGTAAATAAGAGAGTAGAGACCATTCATCCTACAGTTCCCAACCCTTATACCCTCCTCAGTCTCCTGTCACCTGATCGAACCTGGTATAGCGTCCTAGATTTCAAAGATGCCTTTTTCAGCCTCCCCTTGGCCCCTCAGAGCCAACCTATCTTTGCCTTTGAATGGACAGACCCCGAGGAAGGGGAGTCAGGACAGCTGACTTGGACCCGACTTCCCCAAGGTTTTAAAAACTCTCCTACCTTGTTTGATGAAGCACTAAGCAAGGACCTACTGACCTTCCGAGGTGAGCATCCCGAGTGCAGCCTCCTACAATATGTGGATGATCTGATGATCATGGCCTCATCTCGTGAGGACTGCGAAATGGCAATTAGAGACCTGCTCGAGGCACTGGGGAGCTTGGGGTACCGGGTATCAGCCAAAAAGGCTCAGCTGTGTACCCAAGTAACCCACCTGGGCTACCAGATTAAAGATGGATGACGGGCCCTGTCTGAGGGAAGAATCCAGGCTATCCTAAAGATCCTGACCCCCACTACCAAGAGACAGGTCCGGGAATTCCTGGGGGCGGTAAGCTATTTAGGTTATGGATCCCAGGGTTCCCTGAACTAGCAAAGCCCCTCTACACTGCCACCGGCAGAGGTGACACTCCTTTGAAATGGACTGAGACAGAGGAAAGGGCTTTCCGGGCACTGAAGGAGTCCCTGGTAAGTGCCCCTGCTCTAGGCCTCCGCGACCTGAACAAACCATTCCAGCTGTTTGTAGCAGAAAATGCCGGTGTGGCTAAGGGAGTACTCACTCAAACCCTGGGCCCCTGGAAGAAGCCTGTCGCCTACCTGTCTAAACGACTGGACCCAGTAGCTGCCGGATGGCCTGGGTGTCTGAGGACAGTGGCGGCAGCCGCCCTACTGGTGAAGGAGACTACCAAACTGACTTTTGGGCAGACCCTGGAAATTGCCACAGCCCACAACCTGGTCATCCTACTTAACTCCCTCTGGACAGATGGATAACCAATTCTCGGGTCACCCATTACCAGGTACTGTTGCTGGACCCACCTCGCATTACTTTCAAACAGATTGCAGCCTTAAATCCAGCTACCCTGCTCCCCAACCCAGAGGAAGACGTCACCCATGACTGTGGATAAATCTTGGAAGCCCTGACCTCATTGAGAGCTGACCTGATGGACATCCCACTACTGGACGCACAGGAAACCCGCTACATGGATGGAAGCAGCTTCGTGGAAGACGGTGTATGGTATGCGGGTGCTGCAGTGGTCACCAACCAGGAGGTCCTGTGGGCTGCATCCTTGCCACAAGGGACATCAGCCCAAAAGGCAGAGCTGTTAGCACTCATTCAAGCACTCAAGTGGGGAGCAGGGAAGAAGATAAATGTATACACCTACAGCAGGTATGCTTTTGCCGCTGTCCATGTCCATGGGGCTCTATATCAAGAGAGAGGACTGCTGACAGCTGGAGGGAAAGCTATCAAGCATGCCCAGGAAATACTGGCCCTGCTAGCAGCTGTTTGGGGGCCAGAGAGGGTTGCTGTCACCACTGTAAGGGACACCAGAAAGATGACTCAGAAGTCTCGTGAGGCAATCGGTTGGCAGACCAGACAGCCAGGAAAGTGGCCCAAAGACTAGTGGGGACCCCGGCCCAACTGGTGGTGGCTACCCCTATACCAGGAGAAGTGAAAAAAGGACAGAAACCAGTGTACTCGAAACAGGAAGAGGAGATGAGCCGGAGACTGGGGGGGAGACTGAATGAGGAAGGATGGATCGTCCTCCCAGACGACAGGATTCTATTACCCCAGCCACGAGGAAGACAGGTGGTCTCTCAAACGCATCAAGGTACCCATTTTGGGGGAAAAATTAGCTGAATTGATCAGTAAATTTTATTTGATAATTGGTTTGCACAGGATCTCCCAGAGTGTGGCAGGTCGCTGTGCAACATGTGCTAGAGTCAATGCTAACCCAGTACAAGTGAAAGGACCAGGAACCAGGTGGTGAGGGTGGGAACCTGGAGAACATTGGGAACTGGACTTCACTGAGATGCCTGTGGCTCAAGGAGGATATAAGTATCTCCTAGTTATGGTAGATACTTTTTCAGGGTGGGCCGAAGCCTTCCCCACTAAGAAAGAGACTTCCCAGGTAGTAGTGAAACAACTGGTCTTTGAAATTATCCCTAGGTTCGGGCTCCCTTATTCACTGGGGTCAGATAATGGCCCGGCATTCATTGCCAAGGTCACCCAACAATTGGCAGAAATTTAAAAAATTAAATGGAAGTTACATTGCATTTACCACCCCCAGAGTTCGGGGCAAGTAGAAAGAATGAATAGGACTATTAAGTAAAGCTTAACCAAGTTAAAAATAGAGACTGGTGGGGACTGGATTTCCCTTTTACCCTTTGCTTTGCTTAAAAGTAGGAATACCCCATATGTGTCTGGATTTACTCTGTTTGAGATTGTGTATGGTAAACTGCCAACCCTGGTGCCCTGGGATGAGACTGAAAAATTGGCCGAAGTGTCACGGGGCAGACTCCTCAAGTCCCTACAGGCCTTGCAGGTGGTACGAGGGAAGGCCAGAGCCGCCGTCCAGGATGAAAAGCCTGAGACCTGGAGGGAGGAAAGCCGAGACCAAGCCCCCTTGTTCGAGCCTGGTGATTCCGTACTGGTGAAGAAGTTTCATCCTGACCATCTTGAAGCCCGGTGGGAAGGACCATACACCGTAATCCTGAGCACGCCGACTGCCACTAAGGTCGCCGGGAAATGACACTGGATTCATCATACTCGCCTGAAAAAATCCATGGCGGACCTCCCGGAAGTAGAGAATCTGAGGAAATGGTGTGCCATACCCACCCCAGACCCGATGAAGGTCCGCTTAGTCTCCTGTGGACCTGTGTGCGTTTTTTGCCCGGTGCACTTCTGTTTTACCTCTGCCACCGAATGGACACCCCCGAGTGTCCTCTCTGTATGTATGGGAGCTGAAAAACAAAGAGGGAAAGGTGGTTGCCAACCAACCAACTGCCGGGCAGCCTACATTCACTCTTGATCTGTGTGATCTATTTTGTGCCAACTGGACCAGGGTGATCTATGCTGGCCAGACTGCAACCGGGGGGACTACCATAGATGGAGGGTGCGGCTCCATTGACCTGGAGGCTCGCCTTTGGGACAGACCCTATTGTCTGTCCCAAAGAAGGCAGCCCCACCAAATGTAGAGGAGAACCATATTTTTTCTGTGGGTTATGGGGGGAATGTCTGACAGCATCTCCAGTGAAGGACTGTGATAAGCACCTGAAAGTCACAAGAGTGATTCGACCAGGCGGCCTGACCGAACCAGGTACTTGCTACATTGGAGACTGTAACCCTGTGGAGGTGACGGTCAAGACTTGGAATGAGACTGATTCATGGATGAGAGGGAGAATGTGGGGCATTAAGATCCCTTTTTCTGAAAAGGACTTTGGGACATTATTCACTGAGAATAATAGTGCCATTATTCACTATTCAACTGCGGATGCTGCCATGGACTCAGAATCCTATTGGGCCCTTGCGACCCATCATTTTGGGAGAAGACCCCTGACCTACTCTCTCCCCCTCTTTAGGGATGGGGGAGAGAATGAGACTGATAGGGATCAGACTGACGTTGCACCAAGTGGCACTAAACCGACTGATGCCGAACCCTTGCATCCCAGAGTAAGGCCACGAGTGAGAACTGTGGAGTTAATTTATTACCTTTTGAATGAGTCTGACCCTAACATAACCAGAAACTGTTGGCTGTGTTTACACCCTGAGCCCCCTTATTACATAGGTGTGGCCACCTCTGCATGAGTAGGTAGCCAGAAGGGAGACATAAGGAAGCTGGCTCTATCCTCTAGCAACTCTAAGGGCCCAGAATGTAAGTGGGGAGTACAGCCCCACATGACACTGGGAGATATCCAGGGAGCAGGAACTTGTATTATCACAGCCAACTATAAATTGGACTCCTCCCCATACAGGGGAAATTGCAACCTAACCATTAAAGTTATTAAGACTCAAGAGTGGGCAACCCTCCTCAAAGCCCCTGAGGGGACTTGGTGGGCCTGTACTTCAGGCATGACCCCCTGCATCACCCCCTACGGAATGAACAAAGAAGACCTCTGTGTTTTGGCCCATATCCTGCTCCATGTACACTATTCTCATGGCGAAGAAGGGTGGGCGCACCTTGAACGGCAAGGAACAGACTATCTCGGACAAATAAGACGGAAGCGCGTCCTGATAGTAGTTCCTATATTTGTGGGGGCAGCCATAGCGGGGACAGCGGCAATGGGAGCTGCGGCCCTAGCTAATGAAACTACTCTAGTACAATTAGATCAGCAGATCAATCAGGATATGGCCACACTAGAGGGCACTATTGAATCTCTCGAAAGGTCCCTATCTTCGTTGGCCGAGGTGGTCCTGCAAAATCGCAGGGGAATTGATTTGCTATTCATGAAACAGGGAGGGTTATGTGTGGCCCTGAATGAGGCCTGTTGCTTTTATGCCAACCACTCTGGAATGGTGAAGAAAACTTTAAGCGAGGTCAAGAAAAGGATAACCGTCTAAAAGACCTGAGGAAGGACAGCTGGTTCGCAAACCTATTGTCTTGGCCCTCTTGGTTAAAAACACTAATTAGTTCCCTAGCAGGGCCTCTGATCACCCTGCTTCTACTTCTTACCCTGGGGCCTTGTCTATGGAGGTCTTTGATCTCCTTGATTAAAAGGAGAACTGAAAAAATTATGCTCCTGGAGTCTCAGTATGTCGAGGTGCAATACAGCTCAAAAGAAGAAGATGAATCAAGGATTTGATTCCCAACTAAGACTAGTGGGGAATGTTAGAGTCAGTACCTCTAGAATAGTAATACGTATAGTTGCTTTTTGAGTTTGAGTTTTTTAGAATAGTTTAAATATAGTTGCTTTTTGCCCTCCTGCCCAGTGAGGTGGAAAATTCCTTGCCCTTTTCCCCTCACAGAACTTAAACAGTGAAGGCCATCAATTATTTTGACAGACCCTACAGTGGACAGGCCTCCTCATGACCTCTGCATAGGAATACTGTTACCAGATAGTTAAAACAGATGGCCTGATAAATTGCAGACAGATGGCCGGGTGGTCCCAACAGAGAGCAAAAGAATGTGGTGACCCCCACTTTGGCCGGGACCTATTGGTCTGGTGTGATGTTTAGAACTAGCCCATGCTTTGCTCTGAATGGATCAGGCTTTTGCTAAGTTTAAAATGATTGGATATAGGCTGATAAGGTGATGTGTTCTCCCTTCCTGAGTGTAGTCTGAATTCCTATAAATTGTATGGTTTGAGCTTTGTTCAGGGTCGAGCTTGGTAGACTAACATCAGTCACCATTCGGCCTGGATTGCAATTCGTGAATAAACATCTTTTGCTTCCTTGCAGTGGATGGTGGTTTGATTTCGCTCTTTAACAGTACAGTGGATAAATATTGGACTCTCAAGCATGAACTCCCAAGTTCAGTATCCAGCAGCACATGTATCAGAGTGATAACTAATTCTTTCTCCTCCTATCCTTCTCATTAATAAATAAATAAGATCTTTTAAAAAAGATACCTATGATCTTAAAAATGCCAACTGGAATGAGACCAATGGAAGTAAGCTTCAACAAAATAGGAAAAGTCTGAGAGAAATCCTAACAGAAATAAGAGAGCTAAAGAATATAGTATTTCAGTTAAAAATAAAGGGGACAACCAACAAAAAGAACCAAAGATAGAGGAAATGGTAAACTATTGAAAAATAGCAAAAAAAAAAACCTGATTGTTCAACAATTTGTTTGGCTTTGTATGTTAACACTCTTTTCAGCCACCAGGTTCCAGATGCTAGCAGGATGCAACCAGACTTACCTGGACAGACAACACCACCAATGTGCCTTGGAGCTTCGCTTCCCCAGAGCCTTTCCCAACTAGGGAAAGAGAGAGACAGACTGAGAGTATGGACTGACCTGTCAACACCCATGTTCAGCGGGGAAGCAGTTACAGAAGCCAGACCTTCAACCTTCTGCATCCCACAATGATCTTGGGTTCATACTCCCAGAGGGTTAAAGAATAAGAAAGCTATCAGTAGAGGGGATGGTATACGGAGGTCTGGAGGAATTGTGCGAAGCTGTATCTCTCATCCTGTGGTTTTGTCAATGTTTCTTTTTTATAAATAAAAAAATTTAAAAAAGAAAAGAAAAATAGCAAAAAGAAAAATCTAAAGCAAATATAAGAGAGTTATAGGACAACATCAAGAGAAACATTCATACTAAAAGGCTAGGAGGAGGAGAGAGAAAGAGACAGAGTTTTTACCTGAAGAAATAGTAGCCACAAAAACTCCTCACACTGAATAAGGAGATAGACAATCAGACACTGGAAGATCTAAGAGTTTTAACAAAATAAATTTAAGCCTAATCATCAAGATACATAGTAGTTAAAATAGAGATTTTGAAAAGAGGAATTTTAAAAGCAGCAAGAAGAAAAGCAAAGCTTTATCTAGAAGGAAGTCCCCATTAGGCTATCTATCAGTGTATTTCTCATTGATATTCTAAAGACCAGGAAGGACTGGTGTTACATATTCAAGGTTCTGAATGGAAAAGACCTCCACCCATAAACAGTTTACATATCACTTGAGATTGAAGTAAGAAAGAGGAACCAACAACCGCTAAAGGAATATGTTACCACAAGACGAGTCCTACAAGAAATACTAAAGGGACTTTTGCAGAAGTAAAATACTTAATGAACTCACCTGTACAGGGCAAGTTAAGAAACAAGGGCAAGATAAGTTACAAAGTTAAAGACCAACTCTTAGATTTAGACTGCAGAAGTGAGGTGAAGTGGGTTGCAAGGATTAGGGGAGCCCAGTGAATTTTGGTGGAGTGGTGTCAGTACTAGGATGTTGGGTGTGGTGTATTAACACATACTGAGCAGGAAAGTTGAATTTTAAAACATTTGTAGTCTTATAAGCCAAAGTTACCTCAAAAACAAATAAACTGTAAATATCTCAATAATGTGTCAGGTTAATGTTGCCAGTTGTCAAAAACAGTCACTGAAGAAAGCACTTATTATTCCTTCATCAAATTTCTTCCTAAAGCAAAATAATCCTTTGGTTAGCAAAATAATCCTTTGGTTACCCTGCCTGCATGGGTATGGATACTGCTACAAATTCAGCATTTACCTATTCTGGAAAAAAAAATAATGCAGTGCTAAGGAATAAACAAAGGTCTCTCATATGTACTATACTTACTAACTGATCACCCTGGCCTAATTTTTTTTTTTTTTTGTATACTTGTGACAGGGAAAAGGGGAGACAGATGAGTGTGGAGCAGGGACACTAAACACATTGTGTCATGTACATGGAGCTCTCCTGTTGGTGTCTATGTCGTTCCCATGTGGAACCAGAAACTGAACTCCAAAGTGATAAGGAATTGACTCTTTCTACTAAATTATCTCCCAGAAATGCTAATTACTGAAACTGGGGAGATGGTTGAATCTGTAGAATAATGTATTTTCATGTGCTGTGAGAAGTCCCAGGTTTGAATTCCTGCACTGTATATGCTAGAGTGGAAAAGTGTTCTGAATTCTCTGTCTCACACACTCATAAAATAATAAGTCCTTTCAGAAAAGAAATGTCAATAATTCTCCATACTCCAACTTTGGAGAATATGAGCAACAACAGTCACTGGGTTTTTGCTATTGTTAATGGGAAACTTACTCTTCCCCACTCTGGCACCAGACTGAGCACACTGCCTTACTGTAAAGTTCTCCCACACACCCCAACTGACTGCTACTTTCCTCTAACCCCTGATCCTTCCTATCTTAACTTGATCCTCCAGAGCTGTGGTGGGAACCTTTGTTCTACCAAAGGCTACTGGGATAGTTACACTGTTACAGAAAAAAATATTTGTAGAGCAGCTTGGAGTGCTACAGCTCTGAGTGACAACAGCTCCAAATGTTATGCTCAAGGTGTTACAGCTCCAGGTGTAGCAGATCCAAAGGAGGAGTCTGAGACCAAGACCTTGTGGAGGGCAGGGAGATACTTTATTATACTGGCTGAGGATTCCTGCTAAACCAGATTACTTGCCTAATTTAGAAAGCCACTTATTTACCCTTCAAGCTGGGTGCAGGCAGCGTTGACTGGTGGGTCACAGGGTGGTTTTGGAAAAGATACATTTTGATTGGTTACATGGTGGTTACAAAGTGCATTTATCAGGTACAAGGGTAGTATGCAAATAGTTGGTCGCATTATAATTAAGACAAAGGATGAGATAGTTTGGCCACATTCCACACCCAATCTGGGCTGCCAAAATACAAGTGCATAAAATTTGGTTAGCAAAAATATTCACCCCCATTGGCTACATTTCTAGTCCCCTAGGTTTGCTGAAAAGCAGGAACAGTGAACTGGCCTCCCTGTCCTCCATGGAACTGGGGAACATTTTATTTCAACACCGTCACCTACATGCTATACAAAAGCATGAACTTAAAAGTTGGTATTTAATGTTACCATGAAAGATTTCCTAGGATTATTGATTTTTGTGTCCTCCACGTAAGACCAGACCAGATAGTTTCTCCGGCTGTGCTGGATGGTCATTCCCCACCCCTCCCTAGAATGTATTCCCTTGGGGCAGGGGTAGACAGCATATTGGTTATGAAAGAAACTCTCATGACTGAGGCTCCAAAGTCCCAGGTTCAATCCCCTGCACCACCATAAACCAGAGCAGAACAGTGCTCCAGTTTTAAAAAAAGTATTCCCTAACTCCTCTGAGTTTACTGGTTTGGAATGCCCTCCCATGTGCTAACCAAGTGCTCTGTCTTGAACATCTGACTGATTCCAAATTATCCTGCATTCCAAAAACCTGTTAACATTCTCATCCAAGACTAATTTCCCTGAGGGGCAGAATGAGGTCTATGTCTGGCTCTTTCACAGTTGTACCTTTAACATCTATGAGAGATGTTACTTTACACTTAATAAATACTTGTTGTATCAAAGAATGAGAGACAGTTTGCCATCAAAGATTAGTCCTAAGTATGGCTACAAAAACTTTACTTTCAGTATAAGCTCATGTTTGGTTTTGGTGAACAGGGAGACTAGGTGGAGAAACAGTAAATTTCTCAAAAACAAAACCAAGTTTTCAAAACATGAAAAACCATCATATGCTATCATGGTTAATGTCAAATGTGGTTTTCTTTTGTACTTTAAAAGTATTGTCAATGGTCTTGATTAAGGAACCTGAAATTATGTTGAGAAAGAATATTGATAGCAACTGATGTCTACTCTCTCCTTGACTTCCCAGAAATAACTTAGACAGTAAATCAGGAGCCCTATCTCTGAGATGAGAGTTGGAATATCATCCTCAACTTTTTTGGACCTATTCTGTTCAAAGAAATGGCCCATTAATTTAAAGCATAGTATTTTGGGAAGTTAAATAAATCTACAGGAGAGTACTTAAAATTAACGTTCAGAATTATTGTCAGAGGAGCTATTTTTCCCCAACTGAAGTTTATGCATCAACAGACCAGTTGCAAATAATCAAAGGGCATGGAGCCAGTTTTTCATCCTCTTAAACTTTAGTGCTGACAATAATACTAGGATTTTATGTTTATATACACATGGAAACTGCCCAATTTGGCAACTGTTCACTAGAAAAGCTGGTATGGATGCCTGACCAATGACTCTAGGTTTGGCCAGAAAGTAAGAGTGCTGGAGAGAGATACTGTAGCACCCAAAGCAAAATTTAACATTCATCAACCCATTCTGACCTCTATTTTTATAATTAAGCCAAGTATATTAGGAAGAAAAAAGGCATTTTGTGGGTGGATTCTTTGCTGTACTTTGAAAACATTGTCTTCCTCAAAATAAAAGCTAGCTCATAAGTTTTCTGTTTAGTACTTCACTTTAACCATGGGGTTTGCCCAACTCTTATTGTCCTTGAAATATCTGTTTTCTTAAAGGAGAACTATTCAGAAAACTAACCAAATTGTTTTTTGTTGGATAACTCTTTTCCTTGCAAGTTAAATGAAATGGAAAGTATTTGGAATGCCGTTGTTAGTAGTAAGTAATCAAAACATCTTCACTCAATACATTTTTCTTTCCTCTCTATTTCTCAGGTAAACACATCTTATACCCTCTAAATCTTGCAAGCAGGCCTGTGTGTTTTCCTCTCCACCCCCCTACTCCACCCTGCACAGATTTTTGTGTTCCCTAGGAGCTAAATAATTGTTATAAAACGAACAAACAAAAATTTGATGTTTGGAGCTCATATGAAGTAGAGCACAATAGGAGTTGAAAACAATTCCCAGCTGTGATTCAATAGTTCTTGATCCCAGCTGCAGTAGTGCACAGAAACTTTATTTAAGTCCTATATGAATATGCACATACATCAATGCACATGAATGCAGGACTTTGAAGTCTTTGGGAAGCCTTAAACCTTAAAGGTGAATTAATTTTTTTGTGAGACCTGAGTATAGGTACACAGTAAATACATCAGACTTCTCTGTTTATTACACTGTAAAGATTATCAGTATGACTTCAAACATTAGAAACATCAAAAGGAATGAGAAGCATAGGTTTTCATGCTATATTGAGTGAGGGCTTGGAAACAAATAATTTGAAGTAAGTCAAGGAGTATCAGCATACACTAAAAAGAGAACAATGGAGTTTAAAGTAGATTCAACACTAGTGTATAAAAGGACTGCTTCTCTCTGGCTTGTAATAGTGTAAGATAAGGCTGAGTTTTCTTCTTACAATGGAAATTGATTCTCATAAATATATGCTACTTTCCTTTCAGATTACACTTAAGCAAAGGGTACTGTATTATACTGAAATGAAAGGGAGAATATAAAGTGAGGTTTATAGAGACAGAAATGCTTTTATAAGCAAATAAGAAAACTAAATCTTTGGTATACGTTGCTATTTTTTAATATTTATTTTATTTATTCCCTTTTGTTGCCCTTGTTTTATTGTTGTAATTATTATTGTTGTCATTGTTGTTGGATAGGACAGAGAGAAATGGAGAGGGGAGGGGAAGACAGAGGGGGAGAGAAAGATAGACACCTACAGACCTGCTTCACCGCTTGTGAAGCGACTTCTCTGCAGGTGGGAAGCCGAGGGCTTGAACCAGGATCCTTACACTGGTCCTTATGCTTTGCACCACCTGTGCTTAACCCGCTGCACTACAGCCTGACTCCCTATATGTTGCTTTTTTTTTAAGTTTTTTTTTTTGGTTATTGAATATTGATTTACAAAATTATAAAATAACAGGGGTAATATTTCACATCTTTCCCACCACCTGAGTTTTGTGCCGTCATTCCCTCCATGGGAAACTGCAGTAGTTTTCTTTATTATATTTTATTTTATTTATTTATCTATCTATCTATGTATTTATTTATTTATTTTTAGTAGTTTTCATAAGATCACAGATGTAAGTTGAGCAATATATATATATATATATATATATACACACACACACACACATACACACATTTTCCCTATGTTTATGCCTCCTCCTTCTCTTCCTTAATCACAGCTACTATTTCCAATCCCCTCCCCCTCCCCCCTTTTTCCCCTCTTCTTTCTCCAGGTCCTGATGGAATTGGAGCCCTCTGGCCATCTTCCCCTAACGTTTATCCCTCTGGGAGTATAGACCAAATTCTTTCTTTAAAAAATGTTATATTTTTCATTAGTTATTTAATATTGATTTACAAGATTGTAAGAAGTATAACTGTAATAGAGGTATAATTCTATACAGTTGCCACCACCAGAGTTCTGTGCCCCATCCCATCCATCAGAAACTTCCCTATTATTTATCCCTCTGGGAGTATGGACCAAAATTCTTTTTGAAGTGCAGAAGGTGGTAGTTATGACTTATGTAACTGCTTCTTCACTGGACATGGGCATTGGAAGGATGAGCCATACCCCCAGCCTGTTTCTATCTTTCCCTTGTAGGGTAGAGCTCTGGAGAGGTGAGGTTTCAGGAAGCATTGGTGAGATCATCTGCCCAGGGACATCAGGATGGAATCATAGTAACATCTAGAACTTGGTGGCTGAAAGGCAATAAAATAGAAAGCAGATCTTCTCCCATTCTGTGAGGGGTCTCTCTGTTTGTTTAATAGTTTCTTTGGATGTGCAGAAGCTTTTCAATTTGATGTAGTCCCATTGGTTTGTTTCTGCTTTGGTCTTCCTTGCAATTGGGTTTGATTCATCAAAGATGTCCTTGAGGTGTATGTGGGAAAGTGTTTTACCAATGTTTTCCTCTAAGTATTTGATTGTTTCTGGTCTGACATCTAGGTCTTTGATCCATTTGGAGTTGATTTTTGTTTCTGGTGAGATAAAGTGGTTCAATTTCATTCTTCTGCATGTTTCAACCCAGTTTTTCCAGCACCATTTATTGAAGAGAGCCTCCTTTTTCCATTTAATCCTTTGGGCCCCCTTATCAAAGATTAGATGCCCATAGGTGTTGGGATTTACTTCTGGGCTTTCAATTCTGTTCCACTGGTCTGTATGCCTATTTTTGTTCCAGTACCATGCTGTTTTGATGATGATGGCTTTATAATATAGTTTAAGGTCTGGGAGTGTGATGCCTCCATTTCTGGACCGACCTCCATTTCTGGACCGACCAGTCAACGTCCATGTTCAGCGGGGAAGCAATTACAGAAGCCAGACCTTCTACCTTCTGCATCCCTCAACGACCCTGGGTCCATGCTCCCAGAGGGATAGAGAATGGGAAAGCTATCAGGGGAGGGGGTGGGTTATAGGGATTGGGTGTTGGGAATTGTGTGGAGTTGTACCCCTCCTACCTTATGCTTTTGTTCACTAATCCTTTCTTAAATAAAAAATTAAAAAAAAAAAAAATAGAAAGCAGGACACATTGTTTAATAAACAGGAACCATAACAACAACAATAATAACTACAACAATAAAACAAGGGCAAAAACAAAGGTGAAATTAATAAATAAATATTAAAATAATAATAATAAAATAAAAAATAAAAAGGAACCACATAGTAGGAATACAGCAGATGAAAGTAGGAAACTTAGAGTAGAAGGAAGCCAGGAAGTCTATTTTAGAAATTTTCCTTAGAAGCCTATATCTTAATAATCTTTGCTTGAGCTTGATAGCTAATATGGGAGAAGACCAGAAATACTGTCTGAAAAGATGGTGTCAGAGTGGAGAGCAGAACTAAGAAGCAGGATTAGAGCAGGGAGTTACTTGCAGACTTGAAGAAGATATGTAAACGCAATTAACTGTTTACCAAAATGATCTAATCTGGGGTCCATACTCATTCATATTTAGCACAGGAGCCTGAATTTCTGTTAGATTGAGCTCACTCACAGTCCATAGTCATAGCTGGGAACTTTCTAGGCCACACTCATTTCACTGCTACTCTTCCTCAAGTGGCAGAGTAGGATGATCTAGCCTGCCCATAGGAAAGTGGAACAGTCTCTACTATTACTATTTAATAGTGAGGGTACTGAGCCAAAATTCTTTATGGATTTACTTCTAGCTTCTATAGTTGCTTCTCCACTGGACATGGGCATTGGCAGGTTAATCCTTAACTTCAGTTTTTTTCTATCTTTCCCTAGTCAATAGGGCTCTGGAGAGATGAGGTTCCAGGACACATTGGTGAAGTTGTCTGCCCAGGGAAGTCAGGATGGAATCATAGTAGCATCAGCAACTTGGTGGCTGTAGTTTAGTGACATTCTGGAAAAAAAAAAAGAAATCCTGGTTATATTTCATTGAGTTGTCAGGTGATTTTTCATTGTTTTTTTTCTAGTTTATCAGGAGCATGATCTGAAATGACTCCAACTCCATAGCTGGTACACATTGCTTTTCCATAGGTTAATAGCCGGTGAAACTCAGCCTAGTCCATCAACAAAACTGGTTCAGTTTACTACTCTCTTAGTATTTATATGATAACCAGTAATGTTTATCATTTCTTCCTTTGATCACAGAATGTAATCAGTTAAAACATAAGTGTCTGACCCAATGTCCTCTATCACCATTCAAACATGATGCCATGTGAGTTGTGACCTACAGTTCTCATTATTAGCACAGACCATAATCTATGTGGGATTTTAGAATGCTTGAATGACTTAAATTTTCTGTATTGAGGCTTGCATACCAATTATCTGCAGAACCTGGGATTCACTTTTGTTCTTATTGTTTACTAAGTCTTCATTATCTGTCAATTTGAGAGTTTTTGAAACATCATCTATGATGGGATCATTCACATATCATTGAAAATCCCAATGCATGAAAATAATCTTAGTACCAAAGTGAAAATTATAAACTCCTCAACAACTAAGAAGTTAAAAAGAAACAAAAACAGTAAAGGCTAAAATGACCCAGAGTGTCCTCAGAAAACCTGGACAGGACGGAGAAAAAGAAAGTAGTTTGGGAGAGGCATTACTGTGCCTAGAAAGACAGGGACAATGTTTCAGTTTTAATTGTCTGCAATTTTCCCTGCACTCATTACAGTCATTCACAAGCCTAGTATTATTATGATGTCATTATTCTGTGGATAAGCATCATTTTTTATTTTTTAGAATACAAGAAAGGGACAAAAAAGCACTTCATCACAAGTCTGTCAAGCAAAATATTTTCTGCCTGGAGGAAGAGAATGGTTGAATTTATGTCAGCACAACTATTCATTATACATGATTTCCCTGAGCTAGAAAGCCCAGAAAAAGTGTCCAGAGAGTGACCTGCATTCCTCTTGTTCTTAATACTGACAGTGGGATCAAAATGGAGGTTTGATACCTGAGTCTTTACTAGGCTACAAGTCCTGGAAAACAGCATTTTTATGATGAAAGGAAAATACACAACTGACTAGGATTTAGAATTTTTGCTCAAGGTCAAAAGGTCCACATGACAGGCTTCTTGAGAAAAATCCCAGGGCACTAGCAGAATCAAAGCTATTTGTTAAGACATTATCAGACAACCAAGAGCACCCATTTAAGTACTTCTTGTAGAGAATTTAGGGAATTAAAATGAAATAGAAGATATTGCCTCTTCGTTTTAGGACTGTGAAATCTAATGGAGGGAATAAAATAGCACAGACAAGAAAATGGGACAGTTACAAATGAAAATAGATAGGAATACTGCAGAATAGCAGCAGAAACATGCAAAGATTGTCACTGCTAATTGGACATGTACAGAGATATATACGTGTATTGCTGAAACATCTTTTGAGTAGCTGGGGAAAAAGATATCCAAGTTGGTATAATTTTTATGGTGAAAAATATAGTTTTTAAAAAGATATTCCAGCCTCAGGGGGCCAGGCACACCTACTTAAGACCATGTGTCACCACATGCAGGGACCTTGGTTCAAACCCCCAGCCCCCACCTGCACAGGAAAAGCTTTATGGGCACTGAGGTGGTGTTGAAAATCTCTCTCTCTCTCTCTCTCTCTCTCTCTCTCTCTCTCTTCCTCCTCCTCCTCCTCCTCCTCCCCCTCCACTTCCTCCTCCTCCTCTATCCCATTTCCTTCTCAATTTCTCTCTGTCCTATAAAATAATTAAAGTTAAGAAGTATATTTCAGCTTCATTTTAGGGTATGTGATGACTCACTTCCTTACCTGGCTCCTGATACTATGTGTCCCCACTACATACCCACACCAACCACTGCATGGAGTTAAAATGACTAGAACCAACAATAGCAGATGAGAGGAGGCAGACATTTGGGAAGGTGGCAGAGAACTTACCGTTCTTTGTATAGAGGACTATACAGGGTGTCTCCATAAAGAATCTGCCCACAATGATAGGGTTAACACAGGCAGCACTCCCAAAACACTAGAAATGTGTTTCCATGCCTATACTTGAGACTTTAACAATAGGTGACCAGTGACTAGAAACACCCATAACACAATGAAGCCTGTTCAGTAGATTATATTACCTGAACCAAAGGTGCAGAACTGTGAGGAGCAGGGCTGAGTGATGATTTGCACATGTTACAGTGTGCAAGGACCCAGGTTCAACCCTCCAGTCCCCACCTGTGGGGGAAAACTTTGCAAGTGGTTAAACAGGTATGCAGGTGTCTCTCCCTCTCTATCTCCCACTACTTCCTCACTTTCTGGCTGTCTCTATACAATAAATATAATTAAAAAAAAAAGAAAAATAAATAAAATAAAATAAAACTTAAAATGAACTGTGAGGGGCTAGGTCATGGGACACCTGGTTAAGTGCTCACATTCCAGTGTGCAAGGACCCAGGTCCCTACCTGCAGGGGGAAGTCTTTACAAGTGGTGAAGCAGGGCTGCAGGTGTCTCTCTTCCTTTCTCCCTCTCTATTTCTCTCTCCTCTCTCAATTAATCTCTGTCTCTGTTTTAATTTATCTTTTAATAGATAATTAAAAACAAACAAGAAAGAGCTGTGGAAAGATCTAGAGGCTTTTTACAATATTTACTACACTAAGGGAGAAGATAAGCACTATATTATAGACACTCCCATGCCATCCTTGGTCTAGAGGAACTAAACTTTTCCAGAATAGAATTTAAAAGAAGTCAAGGCAGATCTTAAGGATCAGTCAAGCCACTCTCTAATACAAATGGCCTATGACTGTCCCAACTATTCCCCTCTTTGGAAGAGGGGGAAGGCCCAGATTACAAACTGTAGACAGATGTAAGTGTCCATTGTCACAGAGAAGGCCTGTTCTGACAGCAACATTGGAAGGGCACAAGAAGCATGACTTAACAAAATTTCCTATGATTATTTTTCTGATGCATTGCCCAAGAACCTATGTAGAGTTCATTTGCTTAACAACCTAACTTTCTTTTGGTAAACAGATGATGACAAAATCATACCACTTTTTAAAATGTTATGATGGGACTGTATCCTAAAAAACATGCTTTATCCAGTGCACAATTCTTTAGGCATATGCTTGAAATGAGAAAAGAGAGTATTCCATAGACAGTGAGTATTTTTATCTTCCCAATATTTTATTATATAGTGACATTCATTGTCCTAAACTCCAGGTAAGAAAATGATATAAAGTATCCCATATGCCCTCTCCAATAAATTTCCATACAAGTTTTTCACTGATTTGCATTAGCCTAAGAGTTCTGATTATGGAACAAAAAATTGCATGTTAGTTAATTGCTAAATAAATGTATTAAACAATTTGTCTCTAAATAAATATCCCCAAAAGATGTCAGGGACACAATTTTCCCTCTCCTATTACCTTTATATACAAAATCAATGGTTTCAAAATATAAACATAAAATTATATACAACATATCAGAAAAAGTGTGCTGAAAGGCAGGACTGTGTAGAACCTTAGGACTCTAGGACCATTCTCTTTTGAAACTAGAAAAAACAACAAAAACTCACCTGAAGACTCAACAAAATACAGCCAGGATTTCTTCAGAAACTCACTAACCTACAGTTGAGTACAGATATGCATGGCCAGTGGGCAGAAAACGGTTGAGAAGGAGATCACTGGTTAGGCTAGCTCCAAACTGGGAGCAGACCTGCCTCCAGGGCCAGCTAGAAAAATAGCTCCCAGCCAACTTCCCAGCAGCAAAACAAAGAACTTTAAGCTACATTGCTTCACCTTAGAGGTTGGGCAAATGCTAGAAGAAGAACCTTAGAGGTTGAGTTAAAGGGAAAAGTAACCGTTAAATTTTACAGCTGTGACCTCTTAAGTAGCTCGTGCAGCCACAAGTGAATCTAGACAAACATAATCAGGGCATTGAAAAGATGTGGGGACTGTGGAGAACACACAGGCCTGAGCAGAGTGCTGACCTAGTGTAGTGGCTCTGCACATGGGCTCTGAGGCAGACAGAGCTTTAGGTTCAAACCCTGTTCTCCCCAGAAACCAGAACTTCACCCCTCTTGGGAAAAAAAAAAGAAAAAAATAAGAAACAAAAAAGACGTGGAGTGTGGGGGGCGGGGGTGGGCCTCCTAGACTTAAGAAACCATGCCTAGGGACTTCTAGAGTCATGGCTATAGAGTAGGAGCCATTTCATATTGCACTCCTTATAAACTATGGGGAAAAACAAATCATGTGAAAACTCAACAAAATAGCTGGTGTATTGCACCAAAGTAAAAGATTCTGGCATGTGTGTGTGTGGGGGGGGAGGCGGAGAATGTCAGGTCCTGGCACATGATGGCAGAGGAGGACCTCGAAGGGATTAGATTGTTATATGGAAAACTGAGAAATGTTACTCATGTAAAATCTACTGTATTTTACTGTCAACTCTAAATTATTAATCTCCCAATAAATAAACAAATAAAATTAATAAGTAAATAAAAGTCAAATCCAATAAAAAAAACCTCAACAAAATATAATCAGAATTTCTCTAGAAGCTTACTAAGCCACAGGTGAGTACAAACATGTGTGATCATGTGGTGTGGGTGGAAAAGTGTGAGGAAGAAGTTCTCCTAACTCAAAACTTGTACTTGGTTCTGAGCTGAATGTGAAGTATCTGGGCACATTACCTGGGGCAGGAGAATACTAAAGATAAGTGGTCTAGGAGGTGGTGTAGTGGATAAAGAATTAGATTCTCAAGTATGAGGTCCTGAGTTCAATCTCTGGCAGCACATGTACCAAAGTGACGTCTGGTTCTTTCTCTCTCTTCTCCTACCTTTCAAATAAATAAATAAATAATCTTAAAAAAACACTTAAAAATACTAAGGATAGAACTCTGGTTTTTCATTGGAGCTCATCTCTCCAAGACCACTGGCAATCAGTCATATGTTTGGCAAAATCTGGATTTAGTTACTGGACAGTAGGTGAGAGAATTTGGGTCCACCCACAATCTGTTATTTCCAATTGTGTGACTAAAACATTTTCCTTTCTGAGTCATTGTTTTTTCTTTCTCTCTCTCTCTCCTCTTCTCTTCTCTTAATTTATCTGTCTTTTCAATCACAAGTGAATGATTAAATAAAAAATCTACATGTAGTTAAAAATCCCTCAAGAACTTTAGGGAAGACAAATCACAGCCAAATCTGCAGAACCCTAACAAGGGAGTACCAGCTGCCTGCTTCATTCCAGGAATTGAGGTGAAGCCAAATACAAAAACAAAATATATATAATAACTAACAAGAAAAACAACAAAAGTGTTAAAATTTACAACTGAAAACTCTTAAATAACTCAGACACATGTCAGGCCAGGCTAGTATGTTCAGTGGACTGAAAATAGGTGACAGGTGGATACTTCAAGACTCAAGAAACTGTGCTTAATTTAAGAATTTCCAATTGTCAACTTCTCCCTCAATTTGCTGTCCCAGTTGTCAACTTCTCTCCTCAATTTGAACAAAAGTGACCCTACCTCTCCTCTTCCAAATGCAGTGGTGCCACCATTAGAATAACAGCTCCACCCACGCCTGAGACACACTAAAGATGACTGACTTCAGGGGTCCAGGAATCAAAGACCAGAGGATATTTCACACAATACCTAGACAGCAGCCCCCAAGACACAAATTTCAGAAATTACCAAATACAGTGGTCAAACCAAAATAGAAACACAGCAAAAATGAACCAAAATAGAAGCCTAGAAAAAACATCCCAACTAGCCTTCTGGCAAATAAGAATGAAGAAACCATCCAAAAACTAACTGATGCACTATTCACAGGAATGAGGAAAGCTTTTGAGGGAAATATCAGAAATGGGGAAACAATAAATGAGACTCTGAAAGAAAACACAAACTGTCTTGAGGTAATTAGAGAGCTAAAAGCATAAATAGTTGAGTTAAGAGTACAATTAGCTGAACAAGCTAACACAGTAACTGAACAGGATAAAAAAATTAGTTGAACTAGGGGGGTCAGGCTATAGTTCAGCAGTTTAAGTGCACATGGAAGGAAGCTCAAAGACAGGGGTATGGATCCCAGTTCGAGCCCCTGGCTCCCTACCTGAAGGGGGGGGTCACTTCACAAGCAGTGAAGCAGGTCTGCAGGTGTCTTTCTCTTCACTTGTAACACACAGAGGAAAACCCTTAAGATTCTGAACAGATTAGTCAAGTTAACGAAGAGGACTTAAACAATGATTAACATCCATGCACCCAGTGAGGGGGGCATCTAAATATGCCATATCTACACAAATTTACTAACAACAATACAGTAATAGTAGGAGACTTGAACACTCCAATTTTTCAAATTGAAAGATCATCTTGGCAGACAATTAACAAAAAAACAAGAGACTTAAATGATGAGTTGGATACATTAGACCTACTGGACATTTTCACAGTCCTTCACCCCAAGAAACTGGAATAAACATTTTTTTAGTCTATATGGGATATTCTCAGATATTATCATATCTCGTGGGATATGTTAGGCCACAAAAACATTGTCAACAAATTCAAGCACACTGAAATTATCCCAAGCACCTTCTCAGACCACAGTGGAGGTAAACTAACATTTAACAACAAATAGAAAACTGCTAAAAACTCTGAAATATGGACACTTTACAGTACACTACTTAAATGCTGGGTTAATAAATTATGAAAATAAATTAATTAAAAATTAAAATGTTCCTAGAACCAAATTAAAATGAAAATACACCTCTCAAAATATTGGGACCCAGTTAAAATAGTACTTAGGGAGAAATTCAGAGCCATATAGGCACACATTAGGAAGCAAGAAAAAGATCAAATAAACAACCTGATTACAAACCTTAAGGCTTTTAAGAAGAACAAAGGAACCACAAATCAACTAAAAGAACTGAAATAACTAAAGTTGGGGCATAAATAAATAATATTGAATACAAAATAATTATACAGAACATCTATGAAACTAAATGTTGGTTCTTCCAAAGGGTAAACAAAATTGACAAAACCTTGGCCAGACTTACTGAAAAAGAGAGAGAGAGAGAGAGAAGAGAAGGAGGGAGGGAGGGAGGGGGGGAAGAGAGAGAGAGAGAGAACTAAAACAAATAGGACTGTAAATGAAACCTCTTTCACAATAGATATCACGATAGACACCACAGAAATCCTAAATATCATGCAAGGCTTCTATATGCTTCCAAACTAAAAAAACCTGGTAGAAATGGAGAAGTCTCTAGAAACATACCACCTTCCAAAATTGAACCAAGAGGAACTAGAAAATATTAACAGGCCAATCACAGCCAAAAAACTGAAAGAGTTATCATGAACCTTCCCAACAATAAAAGTCCTAGAACAGATGGTTTTACAAATGAATTCTACAAAATTTTCATGGAAGAGCTAATACATCTACTTTGTAAAGCTCTTCCAAAAGATTGAAGACACAGAAATACTTCCCTCTACCTCTGTAATGCCAACATCACCCTGATACCAAAAGTAGGCAGAGACACACCAAAAAAGAAAAGAAAAACTATAGACCAATATCTCTGATGAACATGGATACTAAAATATTGATCAAAATCCTAGCCAGTCAGATATAGTAGTATATTTAAAAGATTGTACATCACAACCAAGTGATTTATCCCAGGAATGCAAGGCTGATTCACTATATGTAAACTGATATCTGTGATCTACCACATCAATAAAAAGAAAAGAAAAGAAAAAGAAAATAAATCAATAAATCAATAAAAAGAAAAGAAAAGAAAAAAATCACATGATCATCTCAATAGATGTAAAGAAATCCTTTGGGGCTTGGGTGTTGATGAAACCAGTTAAGCATACATAATACAAAGTGCAGGGACCCATGCATGCAAGGATCTGGGATTGAGCCCTCATTCCCCACTTGCAGGGGGACACTTCACAAGTGGTGAAACAGGGCTACAGTTGTCTCTCTGTCTTTCTCCTTCCTATGTTCCACTCTTCTTGAAGTTTCTCTATCCAATAATAAATCAGAAAAAATTTAAAAAGTAAGAAAGAAAAGCCTAAAGAACCCAGAAGGAAGCTCTTGAAAATTATCAGGCAATGTAGTAAAGTGTCAGGTTATAAAATTAACATACAAAAGTCAGTGGCATTCCTTTATGCAAACACTAAGTCAGGAAAAGAAGAAATCCAGAAATCAGTTCCATTTACTATATTACAGTAAAAACAACAAATATGTATGAATAAACCTAACAAAAGAAGTAAAAAAAATGTATATGCTAAAACCATGCATCATTATTCAAGGAAGTAGAAAAAGATACAAAGAAATGGAAAGATAAGCTATGTTCATGGATTGGAAGAATTTATATAATCAAAATTAGTATTCTGCCCAGAGCCATATACAAATTTAATGTGATACCCATCAAGGTTCCACCCACTTTTATAAAGAGAATAGATCAAAATCTACAAAAGTTTATCTGGAACTGGAAAACACCTTAGAGCCACCAAAACAGTTTGAAGAAAAAGGCACAGGAAGGTGAAGATGGCGGACTGAGAAGCTGCTAACAGCGTGTTCTCTGATCACATCTTCTAGAAACGGTAGGATTTTCTGCCTTTAGCAGGCCAGTCAATAAGGGTGACACCAAAGGGTGATTATAATTTAATTTGGGTTAAGAATTAGAGTAAAGGTGACATGGACTAGCGGGGCTCCAGACTTCCCAGGTGGCGCCAGGCAAGGCGAGTGCGCTGGGCATTGTCCTCCGCCCAGGAAGGCGGCTTCTCCGCCAGTTGCAGAGCGCTGCTGGGTGGCGGGCAGAGGACCCGGAGAGAGCACTTTAGCTCGGGGGCTTTCTCTTGTGAGTCTCCAGGGACCACCGCGACTCTGAGGGCGGATCCAAAGACTTCTTGAGTATAGCTCTCATTGGATCCAAGGACTTGGAGCTAGTTTTCATTTTCGAGAAATCCTTTAAAAAAATCTGGAGGGGGGGGTTTCCCAGAAGATGGCGGATGGAGAAGCTGATAGCCGCTGAGCTCCGAACACACTCCCCTGGAAACAATAGGATTTTCTGCCTTTAGCAGGCCAGCCAATAAGGGGTCCTTAGAGACCAAGGAGGTGACTATAACTTAATTTGGGTTAAGAATTAGAGTAGGGAAAAAAATTCTTTTTTCTTCCTTTTAATTTTCAAGTATACATCCTTCCCGCCCCCGCCCCCATAAGCAGTCCCAGGGGACCAGCTCCTAGCAGGAGACCCCATACCACCAAACAGGATGTTTTTTTTTTGAATTCACTGATACACATTTGGGAAGTTCCTTGAATTGCTCTTTAATTACAACTCTTTTCTTATCTTCTCCCTTTTCTCTCTCTTGTCTCTCTCTCTCTCTTTTTTTTTTAATCTTGTCATACACTTCTTCTTTCTTCATTGCCTTTCTGAATTTGTGAATTAATTTGGGGAAGAAATATGACTCAGAGTGGACTCTCTGTGTGTGTATCTCTGCTCTAGTTCCCTTTCCCCTCTTGTTACCCATAGAATATACACTGGATAGAAGATTTGCATAACTGTCTATTCTTGCTATCCTCTCTTTCTTTTCTCTTTCTTCACTGGGATTTGGTTACTATTTTTTCACGGACTGGAGAAATTGTTTGGCTAACTGGTAACAATTAAACTACTTCAATACTTACTTCAGTTGCTACTGTAATTCCGGAGGTTGGTGAGTGCAATTGTCATAAAGGTATTCAGTACAGTGTTACTTGTACTCAAGTCACAACAACTGAGGAACAACAGAGCATAAAAAAAGAGAGAAACACATAAATAAAAAAATGGGTAGATTAAAAACAAATAAAACTGCTACTCCAATGAATGAAGACAAGAACCCAGAAGAAACTACAAATCAGCCAGAAGTAACCATAGATAAGAAAAGTATGCAAGCAATAATAAACTTATTAATCACAGAAATGAAAACAACATTGGAGGAAAGGAATGGCAGTGTTAGGGAAAAAACAGTTGAGACCCGCAAGGAAAATACTGATTATCTTGAGGCAATTAGAGAACTGAAAGCTGAAATAGCTGTAATGAAGAAAGAAGCTGAGGGAAGGGAAAGCAGACTAACAGAAGCAGAAAACAGAATTAGTCAGACAGAGGATGACTTAGAGAAAACTAAGAAAGAGGTGAAAGAGCTCAAAAAGAGATTGAGAGACACTGAAAACAACAACAGAGACATATGGGATGATCTCAAAAGAAGTAACATTCGTATAATTGGCCTGCCAGAGGAAGAAAGAGAGGAAGGGGAAGCAAACATTCTAGAGGAAATAATACAAGAAAACTTCCCAGACCTGAATAACAGAAAGGATATCAAGGTTCAAGAGGCCCAGAGAGTACCAAACAGAATCAACGCAGACCTGAAGACACCAAGACACATCATAGTCACAATGAGAAGAAGTAAGGATAAAGAAAGGATCCTAAAGGCTGCAAGAGAGAAACAAAAAGTCACATACAAGGGAAAACCCATAAGATTATCTGCAGATTTCTCCACTCAAACTCTAAAAGTCAGAAGGGAGTGGTAAGATATCTATCGAGCCCTGAATGAAAAAGGGTTTCAACCAAGGATAATATATCCTGCTAGACTTCCATTCAAGCTAGATGGAGGGATCAAAACCTTTTTAGACAAACAACAGTTAAAGGAGGCAACCATCACCAAGCCAGCCCTGAAAGAGGTACTAAATGACCTCTTATAAACAAGAACATCACTATAATACTTGCAATATATCAGAGTAAACAAATTGTTTTTTAGAACAATGGCACTACAATACATTAAATCCATAATATCAATAAATGTCAATGGCTTAAACTCACCCATCAAAAGGCACAGGGTGGGGGGATGGATCAGAAAACATAACCCAACCATATGCTGCTTGCAAGAATCCCATCTGTCACAACAAGACAAACACAGACTTAAAGTGAAAGGGTGGAAAACTATCATACAGGCTAACGGTCCACAAAAAAGGGCAGGAACAGCCATTCTCATCTCAGACACGATAGATTTTAAATTAAATAAAGTAATAAAAGATAGGCAAGGACATTACATAATGATTAGAGGATCAATCAGCCAAGAAGACTTAACAATTATTAACATCTATGCACCCAACGAGGGACCATCTAAATACATTAAGCATCTACTGAAAGAATTTCAAAAATACATCAATAGTAATACAATAATAGTGGGAGACTTCAATACCCCACTCTCACACTTAGACAGATCAACAAAGCAGAGAACCAATAAAGATACAAGAGAATTGAATGAAGAGATTGACAGACTAGACCTCTTGGACATTTTCAGACTCCTCCACCCCAAAAAACTGGAATACACCTTCTTTTCAAATCCACACAACACATACTCAAGGATAGACCACATGTTAGGCCACAAAGACAGCATCAATAAATTCAAGAGCATTGAAATCATCCCAAGTATCTTCTCAGACCACAGTGGAGTAAAACTAACATTTAACAACAAATGGAAAATCATTAAA
The DNA here is from genome assembly GCF_950295315.1 of Erinaceus europaeus. NCBI lineage: Eukaryota > Metazoa > Chordata > Mammalia > Eulipotyphla > Erinaceidae > Erinaceus > Erinaceus europaeus. The sequence continues at coordinate 33,550,044 of NC_080172.1, read as the reverse complement.
AGACATAGAATTTGGAAACTAAACAACATGCTCCTTAAGAACCACTGGGTCAGAGACTCACTCAAACAGGAAATTCAAATGTTCCTGGAAACTAATGAAAATGAAGACACAACCTATTTTCAAAATATTTGGGACACAGCTAAAGCAGTACTGAGAGGGAAACTTATAGCCATACAATCACATATTAAACACCAAGAAGAAGCCAAAATGAACGACCTTACTGCACACCTCAAGGACTTAGAGGAAGAGGAACAAAGGAACCCTAAAGCAACCAGAAGCACAGAAATCACTAAAGTTAGAGCAGAAATAAACAACATCGAAAATAAAAGAACCATACAAAAGATCAATGAAGCCAAATGTTGGTTCTTTGAAAGATTAAACAAAATTGACAAACCCCTAACCAGACTCACCAAACAAAAAAGAGAGAAGACTCAAATTAATAGAATTGTAAATGATGGAGGAGATATCACCACAGACAACACAGAAATCCAGAGAATACTGCGAAACTTCTATTAAGAACTATACACCACCAAGCTAGAGAATCTGGAAGAAATGGAACAATTCCTAGAAGCATATGCCCTTCCAAAACTGAACCAAGAAGAACTACAAAATCTAAATGTACCAATCACAGACAAAGAAATTGAAACCATTATTAAGAATCTCCCCAACAAAAAAAGTCCTGGACCAGATGGCTTCACAAACGAATTCTACAAAACTTTCAGGAAACAATACCCATACTTCTTAAGCTATTCCATAAGATTGAAGAAACAGGAATACTCCCTTCCACCTTCTATGAAGCCAAGATCACCCTGATACCAAAAGCTGATAGGGACAGAACAAAAAAGGAAAACTACAGACCAATATCTCTGATGAACATAGATGCCAAAATATTAAACAAGATCTTGGCCAACCGGATACAGCAACACATCAAAAAGATTGTTCATCATGACCAAGTGGGATTCATCCCAGGAATGCAAGGCTGGTTCAACATCCGTAAGTCAATCAATGTCATTCACCACATCAATAAAAGCAAAGCCAAAAACCACATGATTATCTCAATAGATGCAGAGAAAGCCTTTGACAAAATCCAACACCCATTCATGCTCAAAACTCTACAAAAAATGGGAATAGATGGGAAATTCCTCAAGATAGTGGAGTCTATATATAGCAAACCTACAGCCAACATCATACTCAATGGACAGAAGCTGAAAGCATTCCCCCTCAGTTCGGGGACTAGACAGGGCTGTCCACTGTCACTGTTACTCTTCAACATAGTATTGGAAGTTCTTGCCATAGCAATCAGGCAAGAGAAAGAAATCAAAGGAATACAGATTGGAAGGGAAGAAGTCAAGCTCTCACCATTTGCAGATGATATGATAGTATACATAGAAAGACCTAAAGAATCCAGTAGAAAATTACTGGAAGTTATTAGGCAATATAGCAAGGTATCAGGCTACAAAATCAATGTACAAAAATCAGTGGCATTTCTTTATGCAAACACTAAATCTGAAGAAGAAGACATCCAGAAATCACTCCCATTTACTGTTTCAGCAAAATCAATCAAATACCTAGAAATAAAGTTGACCAAAGAAGTGAAAGACTTGTATACTGAAAACTATGAGTCGCTACTCAAGGAAATAGAAAGTAATACCAAGAAATGGAAAGATATCCCATGCTCATGGATTGGAAGAATAAATATCATCAAAATGAATATTCTCCCCAGAGCCATATACAAATTTAATGCAATACCCATCAAAGTTCCACCAAGCTTCTTTAAGAGAATAGAACAAACACTACAATCATTTATCTGGAACCTGAAAACACCTAGAATTGCCAAAACCATCTTAAGGAAAAGAAACAGAAATGGAGGCATCACACTCCCAGACCTTAAACTATATTATAAAGCCATCATCATCAAAACAGCATGGTACTGGAACAAAAATAGGCACACAGACCAGTGGAACAGAATTGAAAGCCCAGAAATAAATCCCCACACCTATGGACATCTAATCTTTGATAAGGGGGCCCAAAGGATTAAATGGAAAAAGGAGGCTCTCTTCAATAAATGGTGCTGGGAAAACTGGGTTGTAACATGCAGAAGAATGAAATTGAACCACTTTATCTCACCAGAAACAAAAATCAACTCCAAATGGATCAAAGACCTGGATGTCAGACCAGAAACAATCAAATACTTAGAGGAAAACATTGGTAAAACACTTTCCCACCTACACCTTAAGGACATCTTTGATGAATCAAACCCAATTGCAAGGAAGACTAAAGCAGAAACAAACCAATGGGACTACATCAAATTGAAAAGTTTCTGCACATCCAAAGAAACTATTAAACAAACAGAGAGACACCTCACAGAATGGGAGAATATCTTCACATGCTATACATTAGATAAGAAACTAATCTCCAAAATATATAAAGAGCTCAGCAAACTTACTAACAAAAAAGCAAATGCCCCCATCCAAAAATCGGCAGAGGATATGAACAAATTATTCACCTCAGAGGAGATGCAAAAGGCTAACAAACATATGAAAAACTGCTCTAGGTCACTGATTGTCAGAGAAATGCAAATTAAGACAACACTAAGATACCACCTCACTCCTGTAAGAATGGCATACATCAAAAAGGACAGCAGCAACAAATGCTGGAGAGGATGTGGGGACAGAGGAACCCTTTTCCATTGCTGGTGGGAATGTAAATTGGTACAGCCTCTGTGGAGAGCAGTCTGGAAAACTCTCAGAAGGCTAGACATGGACCTTCCATATGACCCAGTAATCCTCTCCTGGGCTTATACCCCAAGGACTCCATAACACCCAACCAAAAAGAGGTGTGTACTCCTATGTTCATAGAAGCACAATTCATAATAGCTAAAACCTGGAAGCAACCCAGGTGCCCAACAACAGATGAGTGGCTGAGAAAGCAGTGGTATATATATACAATGGAATACTATGCAGCTATCAAAAACAATGAACCCACCTTCTCTGACCCATCTTGGACAGAGCTAGAAGGAATTATGTTAAGTGAACTAAGTCAGAAAGATAAAGATGAGTATGGGATGATCCCACTCATCAACAGAAGCTGACTAAGAAGATCTGAAAGGGAAACTAAAAGCAGGACCTGATCAAATTACAGCAGGAACCTCACATCTTCACTATAGAGCCCCTACTTCCCCCAGTCCTGGAACCCTTGGATAGGGCCCACTTTCCCATATGCCTCTCCCAATCCATACCAAATAATATTGCATCCGCCGATCACAACCTAACCAACGCAACAATTGCCACCTCAACATGCTTCACCTCAGACTGTATCCAGAGACTTCATGTGTGGAATGACAACCCTTCAGCTTCATTACTCGGGTGAGACCTTTCCTTTTATAGTACACTCTAATTTCATCTCAGGTAGTTCACTTTCTAACAAAGTCCCATAACCTAGATATACACCAGTTTCTGTGAGAGAGAGCTTATGTGCACACGTATCCATAAACTACTGCAAAATATATACCTGAAAGCAGAAGTACACTAGAGTTTGCAGTGAGTACCTCCCTAACACTTCCTCTCCACTATTCCAAGCTTGGGATCCATGATTGCTCAACAAATTGTTTGGCTTCATATGTTAACTCTCTTTTCAATCACCAGGTTCCAGATGCCACCAGGATGCTGGCTAGGCTTCCCTGGACTGAAGACTCCACCAATGTGTCCTGGAGCTCCGCTTCCCCAGAGACCCATCCTACAAGGGAAAGAGAGAGGCAGACTGGGAGTATGGACCAACCAGTCAACGCCCATGTTCAGCGGGGAAGCAATTACAGAAGCCAGACCTTCTACCTTCTGCAACCCACAATGACCGTGGGTCCATGCTCCCAGAGGGCTAGAGAATGGGAAAGCTATCATGGGAGGGGGTGGGTTATGGGGATTGGGTGGTGGGAATTGTGTGGAGTTGTACCCCTCCTACCTTATGTTTTTGTTCATTAATCCTTTCTTAAATAAAAAATTAAAATAAAAAAAAAGGAACAGAAGTGGAGGCACCACACTCTCAGGCCTCAAATTATATTATAGAACCATTGTAATCAAAATTGCCTAGTACTAGAACAAAAATAGAAACGCTGACCAGTGTAATAGAACTGAGAGCCTAACCATCCTAACCTACTTCCTGTTTCACTTCCCTCAATCACTCTAAGCCTAGCCCCGTCAGATAAAGTAAGAACTACTAAATGTGGGTAAGGGCAAGAGATTGGCACACTTTAATGATGGCTCTTTTGGTCATTACCAGGCCACCCCATCATCTGGGGCCCTGGCCAGGTAATTCTTGGATTCCCACACAGATTTGATGGGCCTATACCTCTAACAGATTTATCAGGAACAACATCATAAACCCTCTTGTAGGCCTCTATAGGACCTTGCCTTCTATGGAGAAGAACAATGGTAGAAATTGCCCCACTCTCCAAAGGGAGGTGGGGTCAACATACTCTGCTACTCCTGCTACTCAACAAAGAGTAGTCTTGAAATTGGTACAGCCTAGTGTCCCTAGGAACCATGAAAGGCAAATTCAGACCAACAGGAAGTCAGGGTTCTGGGGAGGTGGGGTTCCAGTACCCCACAGAAGTTACATAGGCTCCTGTGCTAAATATAAGTAGACATGGGTCCTAGGTCCTAGGTCTAGATTGATGGGGTTTACAGTTGTTAACAGTATTTATATACTTGCTCATATTTGGGAACTACTCTCTTCCCTGATCCATCTCTCTAGTCCTATTCCCAACTCTGACATCATCTTCCTAGTCAATACTTTCAGCCTACCTGCATGTAAGCTACTGGGCTCAGGCAAAAATTAGTAAAGTCATGGGTCCCTTGGAATACACCTAAAATAGACTTCCTAGCTTCTTCCAACATGAATACCTCAAATCTCATCTTCTATATTCTTACCTTTGGGTTCCTGATTATTAAACAATTTGTTCTACTTTGTATCTTAATGCTTTTCAGCCACCAAGTTGCAGATGCTACCATGATGCCAAACCAACTTCCCTGGGAAGATGACCTCAGCAATGAGTCCTAGAACCCCACCTCCCCAGAGCCCTGCCCTGCTAGAGAAAGATGGGAACAGTCTGGTGGTATGGATCAACCTGTCAATGCTCATGTCCAGAGAATCAATTGCAGAGGCCAGACCTTCCACCTTCTGTACCCCATAAGGATCTTTGGTTCATACTTCCAGAGGAATGAAGAATAATGAGGCTTCCAATGGAAGGGATAGGATATGGAGCTCTGGTGGTGGGAATGTATGGAAGTATACTCCTCTTAGCCCACAATCTTGTTGACCATTAAATCACTAATAATAATAATAATAATAATAATAATAATAATAAAAGAATTGAGAGCCCAAAAATAATCCCCACACCTATAGTCTAATTTTTTTTACAAGGGGACCCAAACTATTCAATGGAGAAAGGAGAGTCTCTTCAACAAATGGTGCTTGAGCAATTATTTGAAATGAGTAGAAGAATGAAACTGACTACATTTCACCACACACAAAGTAAATTCCAGCTGGATCAAGGACCTACATGTTAGACCAGAAACTATCAAATATTTAGAGGAAAATACTGGCAGCGCTCTTTTCCATATAATTTTTATAGGCATCTTTAATGATACAAATACAGTTGCGAAGAAAACTGAGTAAAAAAAATCATGAGACTACATTAAATTTAAAACCTTCTATATACAGCAAATTAAACCACTACCCAAACAGATAAATCTAAATAAAGACAACAATAGGATACCACTTCACCCCTGTGAGAATGTTATACATCAAGAAGCATAACAACAACAAATGCTGGAGATGCTGTGGGGTCAAGGGAACCCTCCTGTATTGCTGGTGAGAATGTAAATTGGTCCAATCCCTATGGAAAATGGTTTGGAGAACTCTCACTAGGCTAGAAATAGACCTACCCTATGATCAGCAATTCCTGTCCTGGGGATGTATCATAAGGAACCAAACACATATATCCATAAAGATCTGTGTATACCTATGTTCTTAGCAGCACACATTGTAATAGCCAAAACCTGGAAGTAACCTAGGTGTCTAACAACAGATGAGTGGCTGAGAAAGTTGTGGTATATATACATAATAGAATACTACTCAGGTATTAAGAATAGTGAATTAACCTTTTTCACCTCATCTTGGGATGATCTCACTCATAGACAGAAGCTGAGAAATAAGAACAGAAAGGGGAAAGACAACATAGTACTTGGACTGGGTTTGGAGTATTGCATCCAAAGAAAGGACTCTGAGGCTAGGGAGACTTTCAGATTCACTGTATGGGGTTTGGGGTGGGGAACAGTCCTTGAGTGGTGGGAGTGGTGTGAAACAGTGCTATTTTTAACTTATAGTCTTATAAATCACTATTACTCAATAAGCCAGGAAAAATACATAGAATATTCTAGGTTCTATAACTTGAATACATTTTAATCTAAGTATATATTTCTTTAGTCCAAGCATTTAATGTATCAAATTTGTAAACTGTTTGAATTCAGACCTTGGTGTAAAAATGTTTAAACAGTTCCAAATATAAAGGCTTTTTTGTTATTTTTTTTAATACTAAGTTATCTACAACCTTAGACCAGATGGATCAGAATCATTTGGTCCTATTACTATTAATTTAGTAATAGATATTGCTATTAATAGATATCCTATTGTTATTAATATAAGATATTAATAGCATATTAATATTGCTATTAATAGATATTTATATTAATATATATCCTTAAATGACATAAATCATGGTGAGGTCAAGTTTAGTAAGGTAAATCCCAAACATGGAATTTTTGAAGAAAAACTAGCTCCCAACTAACTTGGTTACAATAATAATTATCTATTCTCTTTTTTTTTTTAATCTCAAGATTACAAGGAATCTTCACCATTCTCTTTAATATCCATATTTCTCTGAGTCCTGGAACCTCTGGGTCTTTGCTTGTATCTTGTTGCTTCTCCTCTTGATCCTTAACCCCATTATACTGCCTCTGCTGACCTCAACTAAATCAATACAGCCAGGGCCACCACATGTTATGAAAAGGCCACTTATGCTTTTTTGCTTTAGATTGTATCCAGAGATGCCAAGACAAAGATGTCAACCTTCCAACCCCAATAGTCTGGTGAGACCTTTCCTAACACAAAGAACTACCTAGTTCCACTTCAAGTAGTGCTTTCTTTAGCAAAATTAACAGATCCCAGGCTAGGGGATACATGTATACACGTATACATAAATCAGGGGCAACTATATACCTCAAAATAAAAGTGCTTAAGAGTCCTCTGTGATTACGTTTAGAACCATTTAGCTCTGCAGAGATGCAGAGAGAGAGACACACACACAGAGAAACACTAGAGCCCTGCTCAGCTCTGGCTTATGGTGGTGCAGGGGGATTGAACCTGGGACTTAGTAGCCTCAGGCATGAGAGTATGTTTGCATAACCATTCTGCAATCTAGTAGAAAGGTCTAAAAGAAGGCACCATACATTTTTCTAATCAAATATTTATTACTTAGGCTTAGACACCTTCCTCTCCTACCTCCTACTTCACTTCCTTTCAATAATTTTATCTATTCAACTAATTACACAGAAAAGCTGTCTGTTTCTGTAGTGTGGTGGTAATCACGTTTGCCTCACACAGAAGAAGTAAGATCCAGCTCTTAATCTTTTCTGACAGCATCAGCATTACTATCACTTCCTAATAATCTTGAGAAGAAACACTGAATACAGTTGGACAAGAGATATATTGGCAAAAAATATTTATCAACTAAAGGACAATTATTGTCTCTATGACAACCTTTATTAGAATCACCAAACAAGTAAGTGCAGTGAAACTCAAGGTTATATTAGACCCCATTAAAACCCTAGGTCTATTTTTACTCTAACTTGAGACCAGCCCACATAAACCTAACATGGATTTGGATACAGTAAATGATGCTTAATGCTTTCAAAACTGGGAGGCGGGGGAGGAGGGATGGGATACAGAGTTCTGGTGGGGAGAATTATGTGGAGTTTTACCCCTCTTATTCTATGGTTTTTGTCAGTGTTTCCCTTTTATAAATAAAAATTTTAAAAAATGGAAAAAAAAAAACTGTGAGAAAGCCTAACTAAGTTTGTCAGGTAAAGAAGGGACTACAAAAGCTGTAAAAGGGCAATAGACTGGCTCACTTAATTATGGCATTTTTGGTCACTGTCAGGCCACCCTATCACCTATAGCCCTAATCAGGGAATCCTTGGATTGCCCCATAGATTCAATGGCCCTAGACCTCTGAGCTGTTATCCTATGCCCGAGTGCCTTGTTTCCTAGCCAATCACATCCCGACTTTCTCTCATAAAATCCCTTATTCTTCTGCTCTTTGCTCTCTTAGCCCCTTCACCTGCAGAAGCCAAGGAGGGTTGCTGCGAATAAAGATTTGTGTTCCCTCTCCGACCGGAACTCCTCTCTCTCCTCTGAGGCACAGCCCGACATCTGGCACCTGAACAGGGACCTCTAATAGATCCCTCTCCCCACCATAACTGGTCATTTCCATGAGGAACATTATTATAGGCCCTCTTGTGGGCTTTTTCAGGACCATACTCTATGAACTACCAATGGTAGGGACTGACTCATTATCTGAAGAAAGGCTGGGTCATCCTACTCTGCTGCTTGAAGAAAACTGAGTATAGCCTAGAATGTTCCCAGCTGTGAACATGGACTGGAACACAGACTGACAAGGACTCAGAGGTTATACAGGTTCCTGTGCTGAATAATAAATAAGGGCCTAGGGTCAGATAGCCAATTGTATTTGTATATTTTCTTTTTTTAATTAATTTTATTTTTGAGAGAGATGCAGAGAGAGACACACACACAGAGAGAAACACTAGAGCCCTGCTCAGCTCTGGCTTATGGTGGTGCAGGGGGATTGAACCTGGGACTTAGTAGCCTCAGGCATGAGAGTGTGTTTGCGTAACCATTATGCTGTCTCTTCACCAATTCAGATATTTTCTTCACATTTGGGAGTTACATTCTGTCCTGATCCAGCTCTCTAGTCCTATTCTCAACTCTGACACCATCTTACCAAACAATGTTTTTGATCCACCTGAAGGTTAGCTATCAAGCTCTAGCAAAAATTACCAGTAGTGAGTCCCTAGGAACATACCTAAAATATCCTAACTTCTATCCTCTCTGAAATCCCTATTCCCATCTGCACTATTCCCAACTTATGGCTCCTGCTGATTAAACATTTTTGTCCTGCTTTATATCATACTTCATTTCAGCCACCTGTTGGGTCTGGATATCCGAAGAAAATCACCAAGAGGCCAAAGTGATGTAGAAACAGAGTCTTGCTAGTGCTAGAGCCGAAAACACGGAGACACTGACACAGCAGTGTCAGTGTTCAACCCCCACTCTAAGTTCTGTTAAGGTTTATATAAGGCCCAGAATGAATAGCCTATGTGACAAAGCTCGAGTCTACATAGTAACTACATGAAAGTCTTACAATTATGGTTATTCATCACCTGCATATGGGGGAAGTATGAAGGGGGGTTATTATGACCTTGTGGTTATCTCGCTTTTTGACTCCAGGCTCCGGGGAGGCTTATATCCCATAGTCTGGCCCTGTAGTTATCTCTTTCTCCACAGGCTCAAGGTTCTGTCTTTAGTAACAGCCCTAAATTCCAAAAGTCACTCTTCTCTTTGGGAACTCAGGTCTGTTCTGTACTTACTTACTTAACCCTTGGGTTACTAGAGTCTAGGCTTACCTCTCTTTCAGTTACCATTTTACATTTTATTTTTTTTTAGCTCAGCTTCTATACACCAAGCTGCAGACACTACTAAGATTCTATCCTGAACTTCCTGGGCAGATGCCCTCACTAATGTGTCCCAAAGTCTCACTTCTTCAGAGCCTTATCCCACTAGGGAAAGATAAAAATAGGCTGGGAGTATGGATCAACCTGCCAATGCTCATGTGCAGTGGAGAAGCAATTACAGAAGCCAGAACTCCCACATTTTGCACCCCATAAAGAATTTTGGTCCATACTCCAGGAGGGGTAAGTGTTAGGAGAAAATGGCCAGAAGACTCTGAACTCCAATTCCATCAGGACCCAGAGAGAGAAGAGGGGCAGGGGGAAGGAAGGACACTCAAAAGTAGTAAGTGTGACTTAGAAAGGAACAGAAGGCAGAGTCACAGAAAAAATGGGGGTGGTGGTGGAGGGGACTGGCGGTGTCTCACCTGGTTGAAAACATGTTACAATGTGGAAGGACCCAAGTTAGAGTGATTAGTCTACCTGCAGGGGGAAAGCTTTGCAAGTGGCGAAGCAGTGCTGCAGGTGTCTCTCTTTCACTCTCTATCTCTCTTATTCTCTCTCGATTTCTGGCTGTCTCTATCCAATAAATAAATAAATAAAGGCTATTAAAAACTTTAAAAAGGGGGAGTCGGGCAGTGGCACAGCAGGTTAAGCGCAGGTGGTGCAAAGAGCAAGGACCGGCATAAGGATCCCCGTTCGAGCCCCCGGCTCCCCACCTGCAGGGGAGTAGCTTCACAGGTGGTGAAGCAGGACTGTAGGTGTCTGTCTTTCTCTCCCCCTCTCTGTCTTCCCCTCCTCTCTCCATTTCTTTCTGTCCTATCCAACAATGACAACATAAATAATAACTACAACAACAATAAAAAAGGGCAACAAAAGGGAAAATAAATAAACACTAAAAAAATAAATATAAAAAAACTTAAAAAAGAAAAATGGATATATATATATATATATATATATATATATATGTATTTGTAGAAATAATAGTCAAACCATACCTGTGATCTTGGGAGAACTAATGCAGTTTCCAATGAAGGGAATGGGAACACAGAACTCTGGTGATGGGAAAGATGTGGATATATATTCCTATTATCTTATAATTTTACAAATCAATATTAAATCACTAACAAAGTAAGCTGAAAGAATTATATACCTTGAAAAGATATGTTTATCAATACCTTTTTACAATTACTAATTTAACAAGTAGCTACATATTTTCTCTCATGATCTTGGCATTTCATAACAACTTTTAGTTAAATATTTTCTTCATTTAGAATAGCAAAAATGAAACATCACAAATAACATCAGGAATAATATATTGCAAAACAGCGAAGGCAGAAATCCTGATGATCTTTCATGTAAGGCTTAGAATTAACACAAACTTCTTTCATTCTCAGAAGCTTTCAACCCATTGTGTGGGTTGAAGGTCCTATGTTACCATGAGGAGAACTGTATGTACAGAGTGGGTGTCAGAAAGTAGCCCATAATCCATATAATTTCCTCCACAATTAAAATTTCTTACTAATAGTTTATAAGTGAATTCACAAGAAGTGAATTCTCCAGAGCAAGCAGGAGAGATATAACTATTAAAAACAGGACAATCACAATTCACCACAGGAATGATTGCCAACATAAAATTTTTGCCCAAGGTACTAATACTGAGCTGTGGATTGTAGCCTTTACTATGACTATGGCCATTTGCAATTAATTGAAAGGAAATAATTTCCTAATTAGGATTGCCACCCATCTAGAGCCTGGGGTTAAAAAGCTTGAAAAGGAAAATAAAAAGGAAAGAGCTTTTTACACTAATTTCATGATCTCTTGTATCTTTAATGTTCAGCCAACATAACACAGCTCTAAGAAAGTGAAACCTATGGGCTGAATTTTTAAATATGGAAATAATTATCTCTCTTTAAAAATTAGATAATTGATTCTCTAAACATTTGGTTGCTAACTTGAAAGTTATTGCATAATACTGAAGTGATATCAAGATCAGGGAGATCTGAATTTTACTCTCAGTTTTTCCAAGTATCTACATACGAGTACTTATCTTGTGGAACCTTATCTATTATTCCTCCTTTAAAAAAGGTAAAGTTCAGTGGGGAAGCAATTACAGAAGCCAGACCTTCTACCTTCTGCAACCCTCAATGACCCTGGGTCCATGCTCCCAGAGGGCTAGAGAATGGGAAAGCTATCATGGGAGGGGGTGGGTTATGGGGATTGGGTGGTGGGAATTGTGTGGGGTTGTACCCCTCCTACCTTATGTTTTTGTTCATTAATCCTTTCTTAATAAAAAATTTAAAAAAAAAAAGGTAAAGAGGGTTTGAAACAATACACACCTTACTGTCGAAAGGCAGGTTTAAATCTACCCTTAATTAGTTCCAAGTCATTTGACAAATCACTTAATTCCTCTAATCTTCAGCTTCCACATCCATGCATACAATGGCGATAATTATCTTAGCTAACTATCCTAACAGGTAAAAATGAAATTTAAGTGATTAGTTTATGCAAATCAGAATGCTTGCCCGCCTTTGCCTCAGAAGTTATTCATCCCTTTGCCACCAAATACCAGTGAGCTATGAGGGAGTCTTCCTAACTTCACATAATAAAAATTCAGTTCCAAAATGACATATAAGAAGAATTGATCATCTCACATTTCTGAAAGTCTAAGATGTTTGCTTTAAGGTTGGCTTAATCCAAAGACCCAAAAGATATTTCTGAATCCAGTTTTCTACATGCTGGGCACCACTGTTCACTGTGCTGACTACACCTTGTGGTTGGCTTTCTTTGAAGCAAACCCCAAAACATTACATCTACACGTCATCATTATCTGTGGCATAATAACAATGTAAGCAACAGCAGCTAGTATCTATTGAACTGTATATAAAATGTTTTTAAATCATATTTTACATATTTGAGATGCAGAAGTTGATTTGGCATCTGTATTATCTGGACACTGGGAAAAAGTCCCCACTCTTCTGGGATAGTCTTAGATTGTATAGTAAATTAAAAGGCAATATAATGGCATGGATGGGGAAGGGACTAAAATTGTGCAAGTTCCACTTTCTGCAGAAACAGGATGGAGTACAAAGCATTTGTTGGGGGGAGGGGGCTGGGATGACAAGGAGAGAGGAAGGGGAGCTTTCCGAAGGCTGCTATAAAGGTTGGTCTCTACCCTGCAGGTAAACATGACATTCTCAGATAAAGAGGACTTTCCAAAGTTTGCATTTACGGACAAATGTACACATGGATGGCATCCTAAAAAAAAAAAAAAAAACCTTGTTCTTGGTCATAAAAGAAGGTTAGTAATTGCTTTTTCAAGTAGGAAAAGCAGAGGCATGGGAGATGGTGATGTCTTTTATTAGAGGGAAGAAAAAAAGGACCAAAGCAAGGATAAAATATTTTTCCTCTGCTTTCAGCTCAAAGTATTCTAATGCCAGAGTTGATCTCTTCACAGTGATCTTATTTGGGAACATTGAGTATAGATTGTCACTGTAATCAAGGTAATTAAAATCCATCTCACATGTCTTTCTAAACAGTTTATTATAGATAAATAACAAATATATTGTTCAATATATATTCCCCACTGCAATCTCATTATGTCTACATCTCATTTGAAGAAATTGAAACACACAGAGGCCAGGTAATAACCCTTAAGAGCTAGATAGTCATGCAACCAGGGCTCCAACCTAATGTGGAGTTAAGGTTATGTTTATACAACTTCTCTGCTGAGTTTTTCCTTCCCCCAGAACCTTTAGACCTTAATAGTGATTGAATTTTGTGCCTTGTCTTAAGCCAATCACTTTTTTCTTGTTGGAAACAAAACTCTAGTTGAGTGAAGTGTTGAACTATACCCTGTCATCTTACAGTCTTATAAGCCACAATTAATCACAAATAAAAATGGCTCGGACAAAAAAATAAATAAAAATAAACAGTGGTAGTTGAAGCCAACTGATATTCATTGTTCTCCAGACTGATCTCATCTAACAGGATTCCCTCATGTTCCATCCAAGATGAAGTATAGGAGATTATCTCCTCATTTTAAAAAAGAATTTATTTATTCATGAGAAAGATATAGAGAAAGAACCAGACATCACTTTGGTGCATGTCCTGCTGGGGATTGAACTTGAGACCTCCTGGTTGAGAATCCAGTGCTTTATTCACTGCGCCACCTCCTGGACCACAGATCTCATCATTTGTAATGGCTGAGTATAATTTGAATCATTGTGTACATTTATCACAGCTTTTGTAACCATTCACCTGTCTTTGGGCATCTGGGATGCTTACATATGTGGGCTATTGAAAATAATGTTCTTTGAACATTAGTGCAATTGTATGAATTTAATGAACAAGGAGGGAAAGGAAAAACACAAGTTAAAACTTAAACTAGACATGGTCTGTTGCAGTAAGGTCAAGGATGTGAGGGGTGGGACCTAAAGATGGTTGGGGAAGACCTAGGTATGTTTTTGGAGTGACGTGCAGACACCTATCACAATAGGATGAGAAATTGTACCTATGTGATAATCATTATGTTAATTTCTCTAATAAAAAAGTGGGAGAAAAGAAGTAATAGGTGACCCATTAATAGTAGTTAAATTCTCTGAGGGAATATACAGAAAGAAAAGAACTAAGTGCTAAGAATAGACATGTGGAGAGTGGCTTTATTTTATGGATGGGAGAGGGCAAAAAGAGAGATCAAGAAATAGGTTGGGGGCGAGGTGAGACTTTAAAGGAAAAAGGCAATTGGGAAGAGAGCATTTCAAGCTGGTAACAGGATGCCAAAAAATGGAGGATGAGGATGATGCAGATTGAGAACAAGAACTTCCCTCTCTCTCCCTGAATGGGAAGACCAGGGCTCAGAGCACTCTATAGCAGTCATTATTAGACCCCTTTGCCATGTGTCCACTGATCCTACAGTCCTGCACTGGCCCAGATACATTCTTTGTATCTCTTTAGCAAGGAGAGCAGTTCAAAGATATTCCATAATTTAAAAAAAAAAAAAGCTGCTCTTGCCTGCTCTTCTGTATGTGATTTTTACCGTAATACCTAGCACCTTATGGTTGAGATCTATTTTGAATCTCTTAATTGCTAAACATTAGTTAATCATCAACAATAGAATCATGCAAATCACAATAACTATAATAATGATCCATAGTAGTTCATAATTTACACGAGATTTCATTAACACTGCTTTTACTTGGCATCAGTGTGGGCCTATTGTATTGGCTATAGGAAAAAAAAAACAGTTACTTCTCTTTTCTCTTTTATAGTCACAGTCAATGTTTTCTATTCCTCTGGAATGTTTCTCTATTAGCCTTGTTATTTTATAGAGATTTTACTGAATTTAAGTAAAGGCAGAATCTTTGGAGCAGAAGAAAACAGACAGTTTTAGTAATAAGCAGAACCATAACTAGGAAACTTGGAGTAGCTCCTTCTCTTCATGGTTCCCTGTGTTTAAATTCAAGGTAAATGAATATCACAGTTTCCTGACAAGTCTGTAAACATTGGCATGGAAGAGGGAGATAACTCAACCTGTTAGATCACAAACTTGCCTGAGGTTCCTGAGGCTGCAGATTCGATCTTCAGCATCAATTTATGACAGAGCTGAGCAGTTCCCTAGTCCTTTCTTTTTTGTCATTCTCTGTCTGTAACAATAAATAAGTAAATAAGTTAATTAATAATCTTTTAAAAACATTGGTGTTGTTAAACTTCTTGATCAGCCAAATTTATTGAGCACCTACTATGTGTTTTTACAGAAAGTGGGAATACAATGAAAAGAATGCATAAGCTTTCAGCAATAAATGGTCTTGGTTGGGGTGTGTGTGTGATGCAGTGATAATCATAATTATAAGATGGGACAAAGATGGGTGAGCAGCACCCCAGCAGGTGGTGCAGTGTGTGGTAGATAAAGTATGGGGCCCTTGAGAAAGAAGTCCCAAATTCAATCCCTGGCAGTGCATATGCCATTGTGGTGCTCTGGTTATCTCTTTTCTCCTATTTATTTCTCATAAATAAATAAATAAACTTAAAAAAATCAAAGTGAGTGGGGGAGATAGTATAATGGTTATTCAAAGAGACTACTGCTTGAGGTTCCAAAGTCCCAGTTTCAGTCCCCCATACCACTATAAGCCAGAACTAAGCAGTGCTCTGGTAAAATAACAACAACAACAACAATAATAAATTGGACAATCTATAAGAGATAAATGTATTTCTAGAATCATACCATTTGCCAAGCCTAACCCAAGAGGAATCTTTGGCTTGTGGTGGTCCTGGGGATTGAATCTTGAACCTGGGAGACTCAGGCATGAAAGTCTTTGCATTACCATTATGCTACCTCCCTAGTTCAATGGGGTCTAGTCTTTATCCTTTTCACTAATTTCTTTTGGATTTATTTTCTAAGTCCTGTTATTAATGATTCACATGTACTCTACCTTTGGTAGCTCTACCAGAATATTATGTACTTTAAACCATTTATATTTTTAAAAATTATAAAATTAAGTGTAGATTTTGGTAGGAAATAATTACACTATAGAATACACGAAAATCCTTAATGACCATAATATCCATATTTCTACTATTTTTTTTATCATGTTTCATTTTGTATTCCTTCCTTAGAGCTTCACAGACAAGGGTCAGTCTCTGACCAAGAAATAGGCAGCTATTCTCTACTAACTAATGTCCTAGTGCCTGCCTTTTCCATGACTCTCTTACCCCCACTCTTCACACTGGTGATGTTTGGGCAAAATTGAGCAGGAGAAAACTCAGGCCTGCTGGGTGAGATGACACTGCTTGGACTCACTGAGCTCAGAGCTGTTTTCTCCAGTCATCAGTATGGCTTTTCAACAAGACATCCTATTTCACTTGATATCACTTGGCATCAACAAGCAAACATTTGATGGAGTCTGTGAACACAAAAACAGAATGCTTTTCACTTGGCAAAGCAGGTTGGTTCACTGCCAATCTGATCCTCTCCCACACAGTTTCCTTAGTACTGATCAATTGAGTGTGAGCGCTTGAGAAGAAACACCTGGGTTCAAATCCTGGCCTGAGCATTTCTTTCTTTCTTTTTAAAAAAATTTTTTTAATGTTTTATTTATTATTGTTTAGAGACAGAGAGAAATTGAGAGAAGAAGACAGAGTGGGAGAGAGACGGAGAGATACCTGTAGCCCTACTTCACCACTTGTGATGCTTTCCCCCTGCAGGTGGGGACCAGGGGCTTGAACCTAGATCCTTGTGCACTGTAATGTGCACACTTAACCAAGTGTGCCACCACCTGGCCCCATCAGCATTTCTTACTAAAACTGAAGTTAGGCAAATTACTTGACCTCACTACATCAATTTCCTCATCTTTAGATGAAAACAGTAATACCACCTTCCTCTCAGGCTTCTGTGGATTAAATGTGTAGAGCCACCTGGGACTTTTAGAACATAATATGACTCGATAGTAAAAACACAGTAGGTGTGGGGGTTGTATTGTTATATGGAAAACTTAGAAATGGTATGCATGTACAAACTTTTGTATTTACTGTTTAATGTAAAACATTAATTCCCCAATAAAGAAATTAAAATAAAAAAACAGTAGGTGATATCCAAATGCAAACAACAAATAAATAACCAATAGTCAAAGTGAATGAGAAGGATACATTGTAATAAGGAGATAAACTTGGGACTTATTTCCATATTTTAACCTTGTGAAAGACCTGGCTAAAAATGTTTGCAAAGTTCTTAGATCCAGCTGTGGCAAGTAGTTACATTTTGCCTCAGAAGTCACAAAAGATATTTACCGGTGATTGGCTCTGTGCCTACACAGAAAAGCCTGCACTTTTAGCTCAGAGCACACTTGTGGTAGCTGGCCCATGCCTGGGAAATTGGTACTATCTGCAACTTGGGATAGGACACTGAGACCTCTGTCTGAGCATCGATGCTGTGGGTCTTGAGAGCTGTGCTGAGTCCCCAGGGAGTCACTGACTCTGCTCTGGTCAAGTACTGTTTTCCTTCAATTATAGCTGGTTTTCTAGAGAGTCACTAAATGGCACCCTGATGACTAGAAAAAGGTCATGTTCAACTCTATACACCTAGCTCCCTATTAGAGAATTACTTAGACACTAGAGATAATCTGGCTCATTAATAAATAAATTCATTTTTGTTTTCTAATCTGGACTGTAAGTGGTTTACACCAAACATTTATCTTTGAATTTATAATTCCTTTTCTTTATGTTTTTCTTTTTGCCCATCCCTTACTAATTTTTAAATGATTTGATTAAGAAATAATTGGTATACAATAAATTTCATATGCTTTAAGCACACAGTTTGATACTTTTTGGTATGTTTAGACATCTGTGAAACTATTCCATGACAATAAAGTTAATGAACTTGTCATATCCATCACCTTCTAAATTTTCCATATGCCCTTTGTATAGATACCTCTAAGTATTCTAGGCGGAATCCTGGGCATTCACTGACAATCACAGACATGCTTTCTGTCACTGTAGATTAATTTGTATTTTTTAGAACTTTGTATAAATGGAACAGGGCAGTATATATTGCAGCATATATTCAGAGAGAGAAAAAGACCAAGATCTGGTATGATCCTGAATAGCAGTAGTAATAAAGGATAACTTTTTTTTTTTTGATGTGTAAAACAAACTTGTATTTCTTGGTAAACTTCATTTGATCACGATAAACTTGACTTTTAAAAATTCTTTCTATGTATCCTTGTATCTGATTTGTTCAATTTCTGTTTAGAAATTTTGCTTCTATATTAATCGGATAACAGGTTTGTAATTTGTGTTTTTTTGCAATATCTTTGATATTAATATCAAAAAAATATGCTGGTCTCTTAGAATGAGTTGGCCAGTACTACCACTTCAGCTTTCTGGAGGAGTTTTTACAGAATTAATATTATTTCTTCCTTAAACATTTGACAGTGGTAATCAGTGAACTACACTTCAGACCAGAAAAGTTTGAGGTTGGGTATGGACAGGTTTTTAATCACATAAAATATTTCATTTAGTTTAAGTCTTTTAAAAAATAATATTATCTTTTTATAGCCAGATATCAATTCTAGGCTGAATTCATTTTGTTACAACAGTGAATGGGAGTGATTTCTGGATGTCTTCTTCTTCTTCAGTTTTAGAGGAGAGCCAAAAGGCTAACAAACATATGAAAAACTGTTCCAGGTCACTGGTTGTCAGAGGAATAAAGAAAAATAAAGACAACATTGAGATATGGCATACATCAAAAAGGAAAGCAATAACAAATATTGGAGAGGCTATGGGGACAGAGGAACCCTTCTGCACTGCTGGTGGGAATGTAAATTAGCCCACCCTCTCTGGAGAGTAGTCTGGAGACTAGGCTAGACATAGACCTTCCATATGACCCAGTAATTCCTCTCCTGGGAATATACCCCAATGATTCCATAATACCCAACCAAAATGATATGTGTACACCTATTTTCATAGCAGCACAATTCATAATAGCTAAAACCTGGAAGGAACCCAGGTGCCCAAGAGCAGATGAGTGGCTGAGAAAGCTGTGGTACATATACACAATGGAATACTATGCAGCTATTAAGAACAATGAGCCCACCTTATCTGACCCATCTTGGACAGAGCTAGAAGGAATTATGTTAAGTCAGCTAAGCCAGAAAGATAAAGATGAGTATGGGATGTCCCCACTCATGAACAGAAGTTGAGAAAGAAGAATAGAAAGGGAAACTAAAAGCAGGATCTGATTAAATAGAGAGCAGGACACCAATGTAAAAACACTGTGGTGAAGGGGAGGGTGGCCATTGGGCTTCCTGGTGCGGCGGAGGGGTTGGGTAGGTGGCGGGGATGGGACACAGTGTTTTGGTGGTGGGAATGGTGTTTATGTACATTCCTATTAAAGTGCAAACATATAAACCAGTATTTAATCAATATGAGAGGGGAAAAATTGATCATATGTCTAGAACTTCTTAAAACACAGACTGAGTCTTTTTAATACATAGGCTGTCTTTGATATGTTGACTCTCTCAAAAGTCTAGACCAGGGAGAACAGAAGCAACTGGTAGCACAGCTATATACAAGATGCTGGGTATTATACCCCAAACCCTAACAAAGGGACTTTCCAAAGTGAACCCAAGCACCAAATAATGTGATGATAACATTAACTATCCATTGTCTTCTTGAACCCTAAGACAAAAGGAACCTCACATTTCCACTATAGAGCCTATATTTCCCCCAGTCCTGGAACCTTAGGGTGGGGCCCACTTTCCTGCATGCTGCTCTCAATTCAAATCATATAATATTGCATCCGCGGATTGCAACCTAATCAACGCAACTAGTGCCACCCCAGCATGCTTCACTTCAGACTGTGTCCAGAGACTTCAGGTGTGGAATGACAACCCTTCAGCTTCATCACTAGGGTGAGACCTTTCCTTTCATAGTATTCTTTAATTCCATTCCAGGTGTTCTATTTTCCAATAAAGTACCCAAACCTAGATATAGTCCAGGTCCCCTGAGATAGAGCATATGTTCACACATGCCCATAAACTAGGGAAAAACATATACCTGAAAGCAGAAGTACACAAGAGCCTGCAGGGAATAACCCCCAACACTTCATCTGCACTATTCTAGTCTTTAGGTCCATGGTTGTTCAACAATTTGTTTGGCTTTGTATGTTAACTCTCTTTTCAGCCACCAGGTCCAGATGCCAGCAAGATGCTGACCAGACTTCCCTGGACAGACGACGCCACCAATGTGTACTGGAGCTCTGATTCCCCAGAGCCCCACCCTACTAGGGAAAGAGAGAGGCATACTGGGAGTATGGATCGACCAGTCAACGCCCATGTTCAGTGGGGAAACAATTACAGAAGCCAGACCTTCCACCCTCTGCAACCCACAACGACCCTGGATCCATACTCCCAGAGAGATAGAGAATGGGAAGGCTATCAGGGAAGGGTATGGGATATGGAGATCGGGTTATGGGAATTGTGCGGAACTGTACCCCTCTTATTCTATGGTTTTGTTAATGTCTTTTCTTAAATAAAAAATTAATTCCCCAATAAAGAAATTTAAAAAAAGAAAATAACAATATTTGCTTTTGGAAGAGTATTGAATTGTAGCATTTTTTCTTACTATGTTATCATTTGCATTTTTTTCTAGTAAGAACACTGGAGGAAGAGAGCAACCTTCTGCAGATTATTAGATTTTTCTGCATGTGCTCACCAGTGTGTGCTCAACTCCAAAAAAATAGCATTCATATTCATTCAAAATTAACTGAAATATCAAAATACATCAAAGTACTTTTTTTCCCAGTGTCTTTCTCTATGTAATATTCTGGTTATATAAAATAATTCCAACCTGGAATTCTTTATTTTTTTCTACTTTATTTCTATTCAGCAAAATAGAAAGAAATTGAGAGGGGAGCGGAAATAAAGATTGACCATTTGCTTCTCCACTTGTGCAGCGTCCTCCCTGAAGTGGGAAGTGAGGTCTTGAACCCGGATCCTTGAGTTTGCTGATATGTACTCTCTCTCTCTCTCTCTCTCTCTCTTTTTATTTAAGAAAGGAGACATTAACAAAACCATAGAATAAGAGGGGTACAGTTCTGAACAATTCCCATAACCTGATCTCCATATCCCATCCCCTCCCCTGATAGCCTTCCCAATTAATTAATTAATTAATTAATTCCCTTTCGTTGTCCTTGTTGTTTTACTGTTTTAGTTATTATTGATGTCGTTGTTGGATAGGACAGAGAGAAATAGAGAGAGGAAGGGAAGATAGAGGGGGGAGAGAAAGATAGACACCTGCAGACCTGCTTCACCGCCTGTGAAGTGATTCCCCTGCAGGTTGGGAGCTGGGGGCTCAAACCAGGATCCTTACACCAGTTCTTGTGCTTTGCACCACCTGCACTTAACTCGCTGTGCTACTGCCCAACTCCCTGCTGATATGTACTCTTTTTTTTTTTTTTTAAATTAAGTGGGAGAGCTGGGCTTGAATCTAGGCAAGCTGTCTCAGAGTCACTCTCAACAGACATCAGACCATGTGTACTCTTAACCAAGTGTGCCACTGGCTGCCACCATCAACCCCACCCTCCAATCTGGAATTCTTTTAGCAACTACAAGAAATAAAGACAGTGAGTGAGACAAAGTTAATTTTTCCTCAGAAGCCCTAGAAGAAAAACCTTTAAGCAACAGAACTGGGAGAAGATATTTGAGGGACTTACTCAGTAACACGAAGTTACTTTCCTGGTTAAATTTATCTTTAGCATTACTCCCCAGTGGTTGTCAGAATGACTTTCACAAACTGAAGCATTTGATGCCTATAGGGAGCCTTGCTTCTCACCCTTTGGATTAAGTTCTTGGGTTTAGCCTCACTCAAACTTCCTAGCATTATGATCAGAGAATTAACTAAAATCTGGGTTGAAGTTTTGACTCTACCATTTACAAGCAACAAGGTATTGGGAAAAATCACTTGAGCCTCTTTGAATCTTAGTTAAAAAAAACAAAACAAACAAACAAACAAAAACCACAGGGAGTAGAGCAATAGTACTTATATCAAAGAGTTTTTATAAGAAAGACTCAGCTTTGTCTTTGGTTTACAGAATATGTTCAGTCAGTGGTAGTCATTACTCATAGTTAGATACTCAGTACAAGGGCCACATTTGGCACATAACAGACACTCAACAAGCTTTTGCTAAATAAATAAGTAACTTCTATCAATCAATAATCAAAAGACATCCTAAAGAAAAATAACAAAAGAGTATGAGAGAAAAATGCAAACATAGAAAAGAGGCTCAATCACAATAGTAATAATGTATGCTGAAAATTAAATTGTCTTCTATTTTTAACCTTACAGATTGGGAGGAAAAGTTCTAATAATTAGTTACTTCCAATGTGGGAAAGACTGAAACTGAGGGTGATCTTCATGTGCATAGCTGATGGAAAATAAGAAATTAATAATATTAAGAAGATAGTAGAATAACACTTGTAAGTATATTCAGCATTTTCTGTTTGTCATAGAATCTCCAGATAGAGAGAGAGGCAGATAGAGAAGCAAAAAGAGAGCTAACAAGAATGAAACTAAAGAAAAGAAGCGTCCTTTCATGCTGTGGGAATTGGGTTTGAACCTGTGTTGTGAACATAGCCACACAGCACAGTATACAAGTAAGTTATTTGCTGACCCACTTGTTTAACATTAAATATGCATATTCAGGAATCCCACTTCTAGGAATATAGTCTACAAAATAATATAGGGACAAGGAAAGATACATCTTTAAGAACATTCATTGCAAATTGAAGTAGAAACAAACTTTAGAAATGACCTAAGTATCCATCAGTTGAAAATGAATTAAAGGCAATCAAACACTCATAAAGTTGAATGAAATAGATTTGAAAACAAAAAGTAAATTGCTGACCAATAAAATAGTAATGGCTGCCTATGACACGGTCTGGCACCATGGTCTCCTAGTCAGGATCTCAAGATGCCTGCCTCCATGGGTGGCCAACACTATATCGTTTCTTCTCCAAAACAGAAGATTCCGGGTGCATCTGGGTGACAAGTCTAGCAGATGGAGACTTGTCTCAAGTGGCCTCCCCCAGGGCTCTGTTCTGGCTCCTATGCTATTTAATATTTACATCAATGACCTCCCAGAAACTTCTTCAAGGAAGTTCATCTACGCCAATGATATCTGCTGTGCAACTCAGGCATCCAAGTTCGACATCCTCGAGGAAACACTCACGAAAGACATGTCTCTGATATCTGATTACTGTAAAAAATGGCGACTAATCCCTAGCACTGCAAAAACGGTATCATCTGTTTTCCATCTACACCATGCCTCGGCCTCGCATGAGCTTAATGTGCAGCTTGGCGATACGAGAATCCAGCATGAAGCCCAGCCAGTCTATCTTGGCATTACTCTCGATCACACTCTGTCATTTCACGAACATCTCATAAAAACTGCAGCAAAGGTGGGCGCAAGGAATAACATCATTGCAAGACTGGCCAGCTCCTCATGGGGAGCGAGCACTTCCACACTACGATCATCATCTCTGCATTATGCTATTCCACTGCAGAATACTGTGCCCCAGTATGGTTCTGTAGCCCCCATGTCCACTTGGTTGATTCCAAATTATATTCCTCCGTGAGGATAATTTCTGGAACCATCCGTTCCACCCCGGTCCCATGGCTGCCAGTTCTTAGCAACATCGCCCTGCCAGATATTCGTCGGGATGCGGCATCATCTAAGTTCATTTCCCACGTCTAAGCTCGACCAGACCTGCCAATATACGCGGATATCTTCGCCCACCCTGTCCAACGCTTGAGGTCTCGTCACCCAATCTGGTCCCCTACGCCTACACTGAACTTCTCTGTTCCAGTTCTTGGAAACAGAGTTGGCAGTCAGCTGAGGTAAAGAACAAACACCTCATCACAGACCCCTGCAAGCGTCAACCCGGCTTTGACCTAGCACGTTATGATTGGGCCCTCCTCAATTGCTATCGAACAGGCCATGGCCGGTGCGCCGCTATGTTCCATCGCTGGGGAGCCAGAGACGACCCAAACTGCCCCTGTGGCTACAGACAGACTATGACCCACATAGTCAACGACTGCCACCTCTCCAGATTCAAAGGAGGTCTCGAAACTTTACATCAGGCCCAACCTGATGCTGTTGACTGGCTACAGAAGAAGGGCAAACAC
The DNA here is from genome assembly GCF_950295315.1 of Erinaceus europaeus. Taxonomy (NCBI): domain Eukaryota; kingdom Metazoa; phylum Chordata; class Mammalia; order Eulipotyphla; family Erinaceidae; genus Erinaceus; species Erinaceus europaeus. The sequence continues at coordinate 33,525,565 of NC_080172.1, read as the reverse complement.
TAGAAGAAGAAGACTGTGGGAAAGTAAACTGTGTGAATTATATAATCCTAAATATTGGGTTGTCAGGAAAGTCATGACACACTTTTGCATGGAAAGACAGAAAAATACATTATAACTTTCCTGACAACCCAATATGTTCATATATACACATGAATACACATACACACAAATGTTACATCTTTAACAGGCTTAATTATTTCATATGTAAAATGAGGACATTGAATCAAATATGCTCTAAGATTATTTTCATTTTAGCTCTAAAATGCTACTTACAAGGATACTTTTTAGAAAAGCTTCTAATCCTAGAAAAAACTGAATATGCTTATGGGAATTATATAACCAAATTCATTTCTATTTGTGTGATGTGACTTCTACTATAGAAATTCTGTAGTCCTGGACTCTGCCTTTTGGAAAATACTCAGACTTGTCCCTACATATTAAATGAAATGAGACCCCTGTTAAATGGTAAAGAATTACTTTCTTATAGTAAGGTAAGCTGGCTCGTCCTAAAACCACTTGTACAACAAGGTTAGCACAGGTCTTTTCACTCTATTTGGGAGACTCTTACTGCCTTGTGTTTCTAATCATAAGAGGGGAAATTCTGTTTTCCTGTTTTCACAGAGGCTTGTCACCCAAAAATCCTGAACTCTGTTGGTAGCAGGGGTCAGTTTTCACACTGACAGCTGGTAAGTGGAGCATGAGAGACATGAGGTATGACCATTAGAGAGGTAATTGCATGTTGCTAGCAGACCATTTTTGGTCCACTCACCATTTGTGTTTAGAAAATTTTTGTTACTTTCATTTTTAAGAAAAACTAGCAAAAAGTATATTCTTGTAACTGCCATGATTTTCAGTTAAAAAGAAAAACCACAGAGGAATATGCTGTCTTGGATTAGCATCTGGCCAAAATAGTATTTATTGTTAATAGATACAGATTGAAAACACAAGAGAACTCTAAGTTTTTCCTATTCAGTAAAGATTGTTAATCAGATAAAAGCATTGGGTAATCATATCCAAGAAACTGTCTCTCCAATTATTCAATCTGTTGAAATTTGTTTGGATGTCATTAATAGCACTAACAGAGAAATGGCCAGAGAGGCTGGAAAAATTGGAAGCAGTGATATCAAGGAAGGGCAGAAATCCTCTTCAAGCATATATCGGTTAGTTTGCAAATTGCACCCTGCCTAACCTCAGTATTTTTTTTCTCTTTTGACTAAGACACTTTATTAACAGTTGAGTAGTATATTGAGTAGTTATATATGCCATGACTTTCTTAACCATTCATCATTGGACATCTTGGTTGCTTCCAAGTTTGGGCTATTATTAATTATGTTACTATGAACATAGGCATGAACATAGGCGTACAGATTGTTTTCCACAGACATTAGACACCAGCAGTTGAGAAGAGTTCCTTTTTCCCCAAATCCTCACCAAAACTTCATGTTTCTGTCATTGCTGATGTATGACATTTTCACAAATATAATGTGGTATATCATTGGTGTCTTTATTTCTGTTTCTCTCATCATCAGTGACTTTGAGCACTGTTGCCTGTTGGCCCACTGAATCTCTTCTTTGGTGAAAATTCTGTCCATGTCTTCTTCCCAGTTTTTAATGGAGTTTTTGTTTGTTTGTTCCCCTGCTACGCACATGGACCCAGATTTGAGTGCCCCACTGAACATTATGCATCATATCAACAGAAGCTCCATGAATGGTAGAACAGTGCTATGGTGTCTGTTTGTCTTCTGTTCTCTCACCCCCTCTCTTGGGTCAATACTCCCAGAGGAATACAAAATAGGGGACTTCTGGAAGCGGGGCTACGGAGCAGCAGCAGCTGTGTTTCTCTCCTCTCCTCTCCTGGGTCGGCTAGGAATACCAAAGGAAACCACCCGGGACCGCAACAAGACAGGACTAGAATGACTTCAGGAAGCCACCAAATCACCGGTGAGTGCAAACATGTGTGGCTCACAGACAGAGAGGAGCCAAATGCAACTGTGAGTCTCCACTGCTACTGCCCCCCAGAATCTGGAACAGCAGTGAGGAGGCCCTGTGCTGACACCAGGGGACAGAGCGCCTAACCCCAATATTAGCAGAGAAGTGGACCCTCATATTTGGACCATAATCTATCCAAATATATATAGATAATCACAGAATTATGAAGGACAGGAGGATACAACACATATCTACTATACATTATCGTTGGGGGGATGACCATTGGTGCTTCTGCTCTTGGCTTATTTTTGTTTGTTTTTATTAGTGCTTTAATAGCTATTTATAATATTATAAAATAGCAAAGGTTATAATTCCACAATATACTCACCATCAAACTTCTGTTTTAACCCGCCACAGCCCCCCAAACACATAGACTCCAAATGATAACCACCAAAGTACTCTCACTCTTAGAGACAGATTGACACTTGTTTTTTTTCTCATCTATTTATTTTTTGTTCATTTTTATTAGTGATTGAATAGTGATTACAAGATTCTAAGATAATAGGGGTGTCATTCCACACTTCTCCCACCACCAAAGTTCTGTGTTCCCCCCACCCTCGTTTTTTCTTTGTAAGTTCATGTGTTTCAACTCTTTCCCACTTCTGAGAAAAACTATAAAGTAGTTGACACACCTACTTACTTTAATAAACATAATCATCTCCAATTCTATCCATTTCATCCCAAAGGACATACTATCTTCTTAACTGCAGAGTGATAGTCCATGGAGGATATAGTCCATAAATTCTTTATCCAACCACTTGTCAATGAGCATTTAGTTTGCTTCTATATTGTGAATAATGCAGTTATGAACATGGGGGCACACCTGTTCTGGACTGACTTTTTTATGCAGATAGAGAAAGAGAGAAAGGAGACAACACCGCATCTAATTATACTGAAAAATTTTTATTTCTTTATACACAGATAATTTCTATCAACTCTTACTTTCATAGCAGAGCTGATATGCAGATATATACTAATAATCAGGTGTCCACATTGTATTTAAACCTGTTACTATCTTTTGATCCAAAGACTGAATATGAGACCAATAAATTCACAAACACCATTCATGTTAGGTATTTTTCCCTAGGGTAATGGAGTATAGCCGTTATCTATAATGGTCTAGTCATACCTAAAATTATCCTGTTCCTCATGCAAAATATTGGCTTTGAGAACTGCAGAGTACAGATGGAATATTGAATTTACCACATATCTGCACTCAACGACCAGACAGCAAAGCAAGAGATACAAACATGGTACACTAAAACGAGACGCTAAGGTGACTGTGAGACACTGGCTACATGGTACTCTGTCCACTATAAAGATGTAATCTGTAGCTACTGTGTCCTCTTTGCCAGTACTTTCTTTTTTTTAAATTTTATTTAAGAAAGGATTAATTAACAAAACCATAAGGTAGGAGGGGTACAACTCCACACAATTCCCACCACCCAATCTCCATAACCCACCCCCTCCCCTGATAGCTTTCCCATTCTCTATCCCTCTGGGAGCATGGACCCAGGGTCATTGAGGGTTGCAGAAGGTAGAAGGTCTGGCTTCTGTAATTGCTTCCCCGCTGAACATGGGCGTTGACTGGTCGGTCCATACTCCCAGTCTGCCTCTCTCTTTCCCTAGTAGGGTGTGTCTCTGGGGAAGCTGAGCTCCAGGACACATTGGTGGGGTCTTCAATCCAGGGGCCTGGCCAGCATCCTGGTGGCATCTGGAACCTGGTGATTGAAAAGAGAGTTAACATACGAGGCCAAACAAATTGTTGAGCAATCATAGTCCCAAAGCTTGGAATAGTGGAGAGGAAGTGTTAGGGGGGTACTCACTGCAAACTCTAGTGTACTTCTGCTTTCAGGTATATATTTTGCAGTAGTTTATGGATATGTGTGAACATAAGCTCTCTCTCACAGAAACTAGTGTATATCTAGGTTATGGGACTTTGTTAGAAAGTGAACCACCTGAGATGAAATTAGAGTGTACTATAAAAGGAAAGGTCTCACCCGAGTAATGAAGCTGAAGGGTTGTGATTCCATACGTGAAGTCTCTGGACACAGTCTGAGGTGAAGCATGTTGAGGTGGCAATCGTTGCGTTGGTTAGGTTGTGATCGGTGGATGCAATATTATTTGGTATGGATTGGGAGAGGCATATGGGAAAGTGGGCCCTATCCAAGGGTTCCAGGACTGGGGGAAGTAGGGGCTCTATAGTGGAGATGTGAGGTTCCTGCTGTCTTAGGGTTCAAAAAGACAATCGATAGTTAATGTTATCATCACATTATTTGGTAATTGGGTTAACTTTGAAAAGTCCTTTTGTTATGGTTTGCTGTACAGTATCCAGTATCTTGTATATAGCTGTGCTATTGGATGCTTCTAATCTACTTGGTCTAGGCTTTTGAGAGAGTCCGCATATCAAATACACAGCCTATATATTAAAAAGATTCAGTTTGTGTTTTGAAAAACTTTGAGACATACAATTGATTTTACCCCTCTCATATTAATTAACTAGTGATTTATATGTCTACATTTTGCTAGGAGTGTACATAAACACCATTCCTACCACCAAAAGACTGTGACCCATCCCTCCCACCCACTCCCACCCCCCACTGGCCCAGGAAGCTGCATGTCTACCCCTCACCAGAGGGTTTTTACTTTGGTGCCCTACTTACAATTTGATCAGGTCCTGCTTTTAGTTTCCCTTTCAAATCTTCTTACTCAACTTCTGTTGATGAGTGGGATCATCCCATACTCATCTTTATCTTTTTGACTTAGTTCACTTAACATAATTCCTTCTAGCTCTGTCCAAGATGAGTCAGAGAAGGTGGGTTCATCGTTCTTGATAGCTGCATTGCCAGTACTTTCATATCCCCCAATATAAGTTTATAGGATGTGACTGAGTAATGCAAACCCATTTATGTGATGTTATGATACATAGACCAGAGGAAGAGATATTTTGTTGTATGTGGATTTTTTTTTTTCTCAAGCTTAGGAGCAAACTCAAAGAACAGAAAGAGGTAGGGATGCAAGGGTTAGGAAGGGTAGAGGACAAATAGGGTGACAACTGCCCTCTATTTCATATAAAATTTGTATTTAAAGATACTATGTTTCCTGTAATTTGGACTCCACTGGGATTACTTCCTTTTTCATGAAGTTTTGAATCTTTGTCTCTTCCTAACACAGTTGCTTGACTTATCTATTACTTCAATAAAGATTTCAAACTGCCTAGATTTGTCTGAAATCTTCAAGATTCTAATAGTGGGATCTCAGATAAACTGTAAGAATCATATCCTGTATTTGAATTTTGAAAAAGAAAGTAATTAAAGAGATGCTGGCTATCTATTCTTTTTTTTTTTTTGAAAAGGCTAGATATCTAATTGAAAAGAAATCTGTGTCACTATTCACCAATGTGCCTAAATATTCCGTTTTCTTTCTTTTTTTAATTATTGTATTTATTTATTAGATAGAGACAGAGAGAAACAGAGCAAGGAAAGGGAGGCAGAGACACCTGAAGCCCTGCTTCACCACTCACAAAGCTTTCTCCTTGCAGGTGGGGACTAGGGAATTGAACCTGGATCCTTGCTCAATGTAATGTGAACACTTAAGGAGGTGCACCATTGCCTGGACCCAAGGTTTTCTTAAGAACTATTACACCTGCTTTCATTTCTCCAGATGGAAAGTTTCATTCTTATTTGTTCACCCTTCCATTTCAAACACAGACTCATCATTCACAAGTGCTTAGGAAGACTGTCCCTTGAAGTTCCCCCAATTCTATCAATAGTGACTCCATTTCACAGTGGAAACAGAACACAGTCATCCTTTTATTAGAGTGTGACTTAAGAGAGGGGAAAAATCTGCCTTTAATGACTATTTTATGCACTTAGATTTTTTATTGGTTTCTTTTTGTATCACCAAATAATTTCAATTTGGGATAGTACTTTAGCACAGAAAAAAAAAAGTAAAACTGTAGCATGTCTGACAGTTGAAATGTTGCTCATTGGCTGGCATATTTTAAAACATCAAATTAGACAGGCATCAGTGTTTGACAAATTTCTATTCAAAATGCATTCTAAGAAACAAGTGAAAGGAAAAGTGTCAAGAAATTTCTTTATAAAATCTAAAAATAAAAAAAGCAAATGCACAGAACTGCAGTAGGTATATTAACTCTATGCAGAATTTAAAGTGACTTTTGTGGTTTATAATCCTTTTAAGATTCAATCTGCAAAATTGCTTTGGAACAATGAAAACATGAAATCAAATCATAAAGCAGGCTAACGGATAAAGATTGTAACACAAATGGACATATTTTATCCTGCATGTTCAAAATGAGAGCACAATTCTATTATTTTTATAAGCACAAAGAAAGATCTACATTAATTTACCTCACAGTAGTCATTATTACCTTTGCAAAATTTTAAGTTATTTTTAAACCCTAATCTAATTACATTTTTTTCTTTTTCATGTTCCTTACTATCTTACTAGTTCTTCTGCATATGTCATAAAAACTGATCCAAATAATATAGGTAATGATGATCATAAAGCCGTAGGCACTACAAAACAGCTGTTTCAAGGATTTAGTTACTTGTGTGGAATTTTGATGGATTTTACTTCGAATTATCACCTTTAGGTTTGAATTATGCTGATAATCAGTGTCTGACAGGCAGAGACTAGATAGATCAAGATTAGAAGTCACATTTTCTCGCTGGGCTTTATTTCTCGCTCTTTCTGTGCAACTTCTCAGAGCACATTGAAATTCTCTGCTGTTGTCACCATGTGCCTGGGTTTTAATGTATGGCAGCATATCCCAAGGGCAGAGCAAATTACGCTACCTGAACCCTTTATCTGTAAGCAGCAACACAACGAGGCAATGTAAAATAGAAGACAGATTTATTTAGACATAAACAATGTAAAAAATATTATTCGATACAAGAAACATAAAATTCAATAACCCAATAAATCTAGCTGGCAAGCCTTACCTTATTGCTAAATGATTGCACAAAAGAACAAACTTTCTTTAATGTCTCCAGCTTGACAAATGCAATATGTTCTGTCTGCAGCCTCCTAACTTTGTCAGGAGGTATAAAGTCCTTCTCTCTTGGGTGCCAATATTTCCAAGGAGGTTTATGGGATTTTGGAGTCTATTGTGTTTCAGCTTACTGAGGCCTTGGCCTTGTATTTGTCCTTGGATATTTATGAAAGCAGTGGATATTACCAGATTGTAGTATTGTAACTGTTGCTTATATTTTACTTTTAAACTCACTAGTCAGTTATAAAGATTATCTAGTCTGGGGCTAGCAAGCTAGCCCATCTGAGAAGATGCCTGCTTTGCCCAATTTGAGCCTGGCCCCCACCATACTGCCATACTGGGGAAAACTTTGGTGCTGTAGTATCTTTCTCTTTCTCCATCTGTATTGTTGTCTCTGTCTAAAAAAAAAAAAATGGCCTGGAGCAATGAAGCCCAATAGACAATAAATAACAACAATAAATAATCTCAAACAATAATGAACCTGCAAATTATCTGAGGACCTATTAAATAGTAAACTCTTGTGTGTGTGTGTGTGTGTGTGTGTGTGTTTAAATTTGGGGGGGGGGCGGGGGTAATAAAGCAGCCAGGGATTTTGTTGAAACATATTTCCAAATATAACCAATTTTTCATATCTATGGCTCACACTTTGGGTTGCAAAGGTCCATATGATCTCATTTTCAGAAGAGAAAAAATTTACCCAAACCAGAATTAGATATCTTAGTTTTCACAAGTACTTAGAATCATTATGTTGAAATCTTTATTAAATCCCTCCAATAGATACAGATTGGTTATTTTACAGTTTTGAACTCCAACTTCTCTAGTCCTACTACTCTTTTTCAGCCTACCATGACCCCCAAAACTACACTCACACACACACACACACACACACACACACACACACACACACTACTTATCACAGTGACATGAAAAACAAATGCTTGTAGGATACAGATGTAAAATGGAAACTTCAATACATGAAATAGAAATTGTCAAAATGATTAAACACTGAGGGTCAAACAGATCTGGTTTCAAATTCTGCAATGTCACTTAGTAGTGAACTTCAAAAATTAACTAATCTCATGGAACCTGGTTCTTTTGTAAATGGGAATGACAATATACAGACATATAAGGAAGAAAAAAAGCAACAATAACAATTTAGGGGGCTGAGTGATGGCACACTTAGTTGATCAAATATATTACCATGCCATAGGACCAGAGTTCATACCCCCTCTCTCTATCTATAGGGGAGGACACTTCACTAGGGGTGAGGCAGGTCTACAGGTATCTAACTTTCTCTCTTTCATTGTGACCCCCTTCAATGTCTCTCTGTCTTATCAAAGAGAATAGAAAGAAAAAGGGAGGAAGTAAAAAAAAAGGGGGGATGTCCAGCAGGAGTGATAGGATTGTAGTGGTAGCTACGCCTAGTGCCATGATAACCCTGGTAGCAATAAAATTTTTTAAGCAGTATGATATATATAAAAAGTGAAGTGTACTATTATTCACAGTCCTAGTGTTCAATAGATGATAGTCATATAATTTATTCTTATTATTGCCAACAAATATGTTTCCAACTTTTACTTGACAAAAGTAGACTAAATATTGAAGAAAAGTTATCTTTTTACTATTGGGAGGTTGTAAATAAGCTATTTTTCCCCCTGAAAATAAAATTGAATGCACTTTATTCCTTAACTATAGATTTGCCTATGAACTTTGTCCCATTATTATTTATTTAGTTTTGTTTTTTCATCAAACTAAAAGGAGCAATCATAATACTGACCTATTTCATAAGTGTGAATAATGCCAAAATCAAGTGTCTAAAATAGTTTGAAAAGTGCAAAATAACATACATATTATGACTAATAATTTTCCTCTGAGGGCCAATTCAAAACTACTCTGGTAAGTCACCAACTGAACAGTCTTACTTTATCAGTCTCTTGTCAATAGCAACAGTAGAAATGTCCCCCAAATACTGAAGGAATACATTTTGAGGAGTTACCATGGCAACCTATAGACCACTTTAGATTGTCATAGATCTGCAGGACTCAGTTCTGTTACAATAGATATTCAATCACAATATTAAACCAACTTGAAGTATAATTCAAACCAATTTCCATTTTTATTGGGTATATCACACTTTATATATAGTAAATTTTCCTCATATTTCACCTTTGTGAAAACACAAATAACCTCTATCTCAGGCAAAGTGGTGGTTCCATCAGGCAACCACTACTATTCCTCTATTTCTATCTAACCGAATCTCAGGTATAAATATTTTCCTCTCAACTATCTTTCCTTGAAAATATTTCTCTGCCCAGACCAAAAACTTAAAGTATTTCTTACTTTTTCTGTGGGTATCTGAAGACCTAATGAAAACACAATTTAGCATTACAACTTCAGAAGAAACACTGAGTGGTCATTTGATACTTATATATTGTTAAGTTCAATTCTCAATTAATCTGACTGCTAAGTTCTTTTCAGAGATCTTGCTAGATGGAGACCAATCCAGGACAACCAAATATTTAACATATTAACAACACATTTTCCTATCCGAGAAGAAGGTACAATTAAGTTATTCTGATTAATCACATGACAAAAGGAAGCCTATTCAGCTGAATGAATGTTATGCAGACAGTCTCGGTCCCCCCAAATGAGAAGGGAATGACTACTTTCAATCAGCTATTTAACTTCTAGGAAAAAAATCATTTCATAATTTCTTAAATTGTGCCTTTAGAAAAGTTTTGTATTGCTACATCCCAACCCAGTTGGACAAAAACTGAAGGCTTAGTGAGCAGCATTCAATACATTTGTCTTTAATTTGTATATCAACTTTTCACTCCTCCGCTTCTGCTAGAAAATCATTTATGATAGTTGAGGGCCTTTTTCTCTTTTTCTTATCCCATTTTAAAAAGATACACTAGGGAGTTGGGCTGTAGCGCAGCGGGTTAAGCACAAGTTGCACAAAGCACAAGGACTGGCCTAAGGATCCTGGTTCAAGCCCCTGGCTCCCCACCTCCAGGGGCTTCACTTCAGGGGGTGAAGCAGGTCTGCAGGTGTCTTTTTCTCCCCCTCTCTGTCTCCCCCTCCTCTCTCCATTTCTCCGTCCTAGCTAACAATGATGACATCAATAATAACAACAATAATAACTATAACAACGATGAAAAACAAGGGCAACAAAAGGGAAAATAAATATTTTTTAAAAAGATGCACTAAAGGTGAGAACTGCAATCATTTTCCTGACATTGATTAAGCAAGATGAAAAAACTACTTACTACAATTTCAAGGGAAAAAAAATGTGTTTCTTCCCAAGGTAGTTCAGACAAGAAAATAAGCAATATTTTAGCATTATTCAATCCTTTGCTTGCAGTTCTACTGACTTATGTAGGAAAGAAATAAATGATGTAGCTAAGAGAATTAAAAGAGATTTAAATATATATGTATACAATATATATACTATTTATCTATCTTTAATAAAAGAGAGATACAAAGGTAAAGATACAGGTAGAGAGAGACCAGGACACTGCTCAGCTCTGGTTTATGGTGGTGCTGTGGATTAAATTTGGGAACTCAGAGCCTTAGGCACAAATGCCTTTTACATAACCATTATGCTATATCTCCAGCTCAAAGGAGACATTTTTAAAAAGAAAGAAACAGACATCTAATGGCCAATTTCTTGAGGCATAATTTACTAAAGAATCTAATCCAACTGACTCAAATATTGGGAGACAACAATTGATAGGTCAACTTAGGTTATGAAGCCCTTCTGGGGAAAGTGTAGTAGGATACTATCAATTTGCTGAAAATGGCAGATAATAGATATAAGAAGGAAAATTAAAGGTGTTATAAACAAAAGAAAGGGGAATGTTAATAAAAAATAAAAATAGTTTTCTGAAGAACTCTATATGCATAGTAGAGATATAAAATATATTTAAATATATATGCCCCATAATATGAAATACAGGCTTTGGTGGGAAAAAATTCAAAGGATGAAAAAGAGGAAAGTCTGGGAAGTGGTAGAAAAGAACCAAAGTACTGCATAGTATACAATGTGATCCGTTCCTCAGAACCCACAATTCTTCAGGAATTCTAGAATGTGATAAAAACTAGGGGGTTGGAAATTCTTATGGAAGTCAGGAAGATACAGGTTTGTGAAAGTTTGGTACAAGGAACAGAGTGTAAACATTCAATGCAAATCCCTAAGGAATACCCAGAGTATCTTTAAGAAAAGCAGTTGGGACATGGCCAAGACTATGAGTATAATAATAGAGGATAAGATTGGTTACAGATGCCTTCCAGTCAGAATTAGAAACACCCTATTTGTGAAGAGGTTTCAATAGCTCTTTGTTCTTACCTCAGTAATTGTTTGCACGTGGAAAGAGATCCCGGCAGCATTGAACTAGGTTCATTCAGATCCAGAACAGATTATCTAGGTACTCAAAGTCTCAACACAATTTTTATACAGGAGCACACATTTAACTAAAAGTTAGTGAGGCTTAAAAGGAAACTGTGAGCAATACTTGACCTTGTAAAATATCATTATTTATTTTATTTCTGCCATCAGGATTGTCACTGTTAGCTACAAGACAAACCATCTGTTCCTGGTGGCCATCATTCCCCTCCATTTTTTAAATCTTTTAAAAATATTTATTTATTTATTTTCCCTTTTGTTGCCCTTGTTGTATTTTTATTGTTGTTGTAGCTATTATTGTTGTATTTATTGATGTCGTCATTGTTAGATAGGACAGAGAGAAATGGAGAGAGGAGGGGAAGACAGAGAGGGGGAGAGAAAGACACCTGCAGACCTGTTTCACCGCCTGTGCAGTGAGCCGGGGTCTCAAACTGGGATCCTTCCCCAGTCCATGTGCTTACCCTTCTGCGCTACCGCCCAACTCCCTCACTTCCCTCCATTTTTATTTTATTTTATTAATTTATTTTATCACAGGATTATTGCTGGGGCTCAGTGCTTACAAAATAAATATACCATTTATGGTCACCATTTCCCCTCCTTCCTTTCTTTCTAGTTTCTACTACAGACAAAAATTAAGAGGGACATGGAAGATTGAGAGGGACATAAAAATAGACACCTGCATGAAGCGTTCCCCCCTGCAAGTGGGGAGTAGCGGATTGAACCTGAGTCCTTGCACATGATAATGTGTGCACTCAACCAAGTGTGCTACAGCCCAGCCCCTTCCATTTTTTTGAATATAGTGTGACACAGAGAAAAAAGGAGAGACAGAGAATTACTTGCAGTACTGCTCCACCACACATAAAACTGTCTCCCCCAACCCCACTTTCCCAAGGAACAGGGGTAAGGTGGACAGTCATGTATGCGCTCTACCACTATAGCAAGTCTGCCACCACTTGACTCTACTACCTGACTTTGGAGATAAGGAAATTGAGTCTCTTTTGTTTCACTTTGGTAGTAGTTTGTAAGCTTGAATGGGTGTTATGTACACAAAACTGTGAGCATAAGTTGATGGGGAACTTTCTTTTTTTTTTTTTTCCTGTTCTTCTTTCCTCATCCTATCTGTTTTTTTTTTTTTAAGTTTTTATTTATAAAATGGAAACATTGACAAGACCATAGCAGAAGAGGGGTGCTCCACATCCCCTCCCCTGATAGCTTTCCTATTCTTTAACCCTCTGGGAGCATGGAGCCAGGGACAGTGTTGGATGCAGAAGGTGGAGGTCTGGCTTCTGTAATTGCTTCCTCACTGAACATGGGTATTTACAGGTCGGTCCATACTCCCAGCCTGTTTCCCTAGTGGGGCAGGGATCTGGGGAGGTAGGGCTCCAGGACACATTGGTGGGGTTCTCTGCCCTGGGAAGTCTGGTTGGCATCATGATAGCATCTGGAACCTGGTGGCTGAAAAAGAGTTAAGACAGAAAGCAAGGAGTCGAGTGGTAGCGCAGCAGGTTGAGTACATGTGGGTGCAAAGCACAAGGACTGGCTAAGGATCCCAGATCAAGCCCCCCTGGCTCCCCACCTACAGGGAAGTTGCTTCACAAGCAGTAAAGCAGGTCTGCAGGTGTGTATCTTTCTCTCCCCCTCCTCTCTCCGTTTCTCTCTTGTCCTATCCAACAACAATGACATCAATAACAACAACAATAATAACTACAACAATAAAACAACAAAAACAACAAAAGGGAATAAATAAATATTTTTTTAAAAAAAAGAAAGTAGAGCAAACACCTGCCCTGGGTCTAGTCATCATGATTATGTCCCTCCAATTCCAATTATAGGAAATGGTAATTTCACAAATGATTCTGTTTGTCTCTAGTTTTAACAAAACTTCTTTGTCACCATTATATTCATATGGAATACACACTTTTTCCTCATGCTCTAAATACTAGATAATGTAACTGCCATGCAAATTACCTGCTTATCCAACAAAATGGAAAAAATATTCACACGAGTTACTGAAGGACTTGGCTCACCATTTGTAGAAATTATAAGGAGCCAGAATTCCACTTCCATAAGTTTCAGCCACCAACACCCAACTTCAAAATGTTAAATCTCAGTGTCTAAATTAACTTTATCTTAATTTTACTTATTTTAATTTACTTAATTTATAGTAACCAAAATCTTCCTAAGAATATGTTAAAAGACATCACTAACTTGATTAAAATAATCTTACTTGAAATGTTTCCTTATGATTATTTTAATAAACACATAATATAAAAATGAGTGAAAATTCATGTTCTTGAAAGCATTCACTTAAGATAAACCAAATGAATAACTCAAGGCTCTTTTTAGTTATATCATTCCATGAATCCTTGGTACCAACCTTCAGCTTCTAATTTGTTAAGGGGATATTAGTCTTAGCATCTAGAAAACGAAATTTCAATATTTATATCAGTTATACTGAGCAGAAAGGCTTTCTGATTGGTTACTGGAACAACGACAAGATCATCTTCTTCTTCTTCTAGCGTTTGCCCTTCTTCCGTAGCCAGTCAACAGCGTCAGGTTGAGCCTGATGTAAAGTTTCGAGACCTCCTTTGAATTTGGAGAGGTGGCAGTCATTGACTATGTGGGTCATAGTCTGTCTGTAGCCGCAGGGGCAGTTCGGGTTGTGTCTGGCTCCCCAGCGATGGAACATAGCGGCGCACCGGCCATGGCCTGTTCGATAGCGATTGAGGAGGGCCCAATCATAACGTGCTAGGTCAAAGCCGGGTTGACGCTTGCAGGGGTCTGTGATGAGGTGTTTGTTCTTTACCTCAGCTGACTGCCAACTCTGTTTCCAAGAACTGGAACAGAGAAGTTAAGTGTAGGTGTAGGGGACCAGATTGGATGACGAGATGTCAAGCGTTGGACAGGGTGGGCAAAGATATCCGCGTATATTGGCAGGTCTGGTCGAGCGTAGACTTGGGAAATGAACTTAGATGATGCCGCATCCCGACGAATATCTGGCAGAGCAATGTTGCTAAGAACTGGCAGCCATGGGACCGGGGTGGAACGGATGGTTCCAGAAATTATCCTCATGAAGGAATATAATTTGGAATCAACCAAGTGGACATGGGGGCTACGGAACCATACTGGGGCACAGTATTCTGCAGTGGAATAGCATAATGCCAGAGATGATGATCCTAGTGTGGAAGCGCTCGCGCCCCATGAGGAGCTGGCCAGTCTTGCAATGATGTTATTCCTTGCGCCCACCTTTGCTGCAGTTTTTATGAGATGTTCGTGAAATGACAGGGTGCTATCGAGAGTAACGCCAAGATAGACTGGCTGGGCTTCATGCCAGATTCGCATATCGTCAAGCTGCACATTAAGCTCACACGAGGCCGAGGCATGGTGTAGATGGAAAACAGATGATACCGTTTTTGCAGTGCTAGGGATTAGTCGCCATTTTTTACAGTAATCAGATATCAGAGACATGTCTTTCGTGAGTGTTTCCTCGAGGATGTCGAACTTGGATGCCTGAGTTGCACAGCAGATGTCATCGGCGTAGATGAAGTTCCTTGAAGAAGTTTCTGGAAGGTCATTGATGTAAATATTAAATATCATAGGAGCCAGAACAGAGCCCTGGGGGAGGCCACTTGAGACAAGTCTCCATCTGCTAGACTTGTCACCCAGATGCACCCGGAATCTTCTGTTTTGGAGAAGAAACGATATAGTGTTGGCCACCCATGGAGGCAGGCATCTTGAGATCTTGACTAGGAGACCATGGTGCCAGACCATGTCATAGGCTTCTGTGAGATCAACAAAGACAGCATCTGTCTTTAAATTCTTCTGGAATCCATTTTCAATGTAAGTTGAGAGGGCCAGGGCTTGTTCGCAGGTAGATCTTCCTGGGCGGAAACCAGCTTGGGCAGGTGATAGGAATTTCTCTGTAAGAGGAGAAATATGTGACAGAAGCAGCCTCTCAAGGAGTCTGTAACACATGGAGAGGAGAGAAATTGGTCTGTAGCTGGCAGCCAGTGTTGGGTCTTTCTTTGGTTTCAAAACTGCTATTATCTTCGCACGATGCCAAATTTTGGGCATAGATTCGGATTCCAAGATGTGGGACAGGAATTTAGTGAGCCACTTCTTTGCCGTGGGGCCCAAGTTAAGAATGAGTTCTGGGGTGATGTTATCATAGTCAGCAGCTGTTCCCGGTTTAACCCTCTTCAAAGCGTCTTCCAGTTCAGACAGTGTAAAGGGAGAGAGTTTTGGAGATGGACAAGATAAACGGAAGTGGGATGACCACTCATGGGAAATTTCTCTTTTCCAGATGGGTCGATCTTAGCACGTCCAACTTGAGTTAGGTGACTGGCCACTGAGTTTGGAGATACGGGAGGATGGGAGATGGGAGAAGGTTGGCTACCAGCACCCAGACTATGAAGAAGCTTCCAGGCCTTCCTACTTGAGTGGGTGAAGTTCAGACTTTCTGTGAGTTGTTGCCAGCGGGCTTGGTGTGCTGCATCCAGGGAGGCAATGAGATGGTCAGCCACATATGGGTCGCCCAACTCATCATACTGCTTTAGTAGTTGCTCACATTCAGCATCAAGACAAGGCGTATAGTTAGCACGTCTCCCACAAGGAATAGCTTGGGAAGCTGCTTTGAAGATGGCTTGGCGGAAGCACCTGTAGGAATCTTCAGAGGGGATAGAGTTAATTGGAATTGCAGAAATAGATTTGTTGGTAAGATCACTGAACAGACGCCAGTTTGCTTTCCGAAAGTTCCATCTTAGTTTCTCCGAGCACAGAATCAGTGGGAGCTGGAGACCAATGTGAATGATAGCTGGGCAGTGATGACTGTGTGGGAAGATCTTGAGAACTTGTCTCGTAGCAGGAAAGGCTTGGCCGTTGACTGTGCTAATCCAGCACAGGTCGGGTGACGAGTCTTTATTCCATCTAGCACTGTGAAAAGAGCCTGGCTGTTTGGGATCGTATAATAGGGAGAGGTCATTCGCTGAAGCCCAGTCGGCTAAGATAGAGCCATCAGCACAAGTGGAGGAATATCCCCAGTCTTGGTGATGACTATTAAAGTCTCCAACGTAAACGGCTGGGTGATTCGGGCTAGGCAGGACCTCATTATCCCATGAGGCACTGGGAGGCTTATATACATTGACGAGCTGAATTGTTCCAATAATAATGGCGTCGTAGAAGGTCGAAGAGGCCGTATGGTAAACTTGCGCAAGATACGATTTAGCGTAGATGGCTCAGCCATGTTTAGGATGGAGATTATAGCATATTAAATCGAATCCACTGATGGTGACAAGATCATCTGAAACTATTAAGCACTATTTTTAGTAGTAGTATATTCTGGTTCTCTTTCCATTGTGAATCATCCACCAGTGTTTATCTGGGGACACATTTTTCCAGAGTTAAGAACAACTGAATGACGGCTTATTATAACATTTTGTAATTATAATTTGTACAAAATTAATTTTGAAAACATATTATCCATATTTTTTCTCATGAAATATGTAGTTATACATAAACATTTTATATTCTAAAAACACCCACTGAAGAGTGGGATGCATAATGAGTCTTAACAATATAGCATTAACCAGCTTTGTGTTGGAACTGTGACCAGACTGTGCAGATAGCACAATTCTCTGATCAGTCTTTGAAAACCCAAGTGAATTGTTCACAGAGGCAGTAAAGTTTGGAAAAAGGAGAGCTCCACTGGAGGGCGGGCTTTAGCACAGCAGGTTAAGTGCAAGTGGCGCCAAGCACAAGGACCAGCCTGAGTATCCTGGTTGGAGCCCTCGGTTCCCCACCTGCAAGGGGGGTTGCTTCACAAGTGGTGAAAAAGGTCTGCAGGTGTCTTTCTTTCCTCCTCTCTATCTCCCCTCCTCTCTCCATTTCTCTCTGTCCTATCCAACCTATAACAACAATCATAAACAACAAGGGCAACAAAAGGGGAAAAAATAGCCTCCAGGAGCAGTGAATTCTTAGTGTCTTAGAATTCTTAGGCAACGAGCCACAGCAATAACCCTGGAGGCAAAAAAAAAAAAAAAAAAGAAGCTCCACCTACTCTTTTCTTATTCTAAGTCTGATCCACATATAACTAGCACAAATTTTATGTATAGACTATTCAGGAAGAAGAAATATATGTAGGTCCTGGGTTGGACCAATTAATGTTAAAGACAAGTAGACTTTTAATTCATTATTCCTTCAAATCTGCACTTCTTAAACATTATTTTGGAATTTATTTGAATGTGAGAAGGGCTGGAAAAGATAGAAAAAGAGGAGCTGGAAGCAACCATTGTAACTTCTCAATTAAATTTTTTTATTGATTTAATAATGATCAAAAAGACTGTAGTATAAGAAGGGTACAATTCCACACAGTTTCCGCCACCAGAGTTCTGCATCCCATCCCCTCCATTGGAAGCTTTCCCATTCTTTTTCCCTCTAGGAGCATGGACCCAGGGTCACTATGGGGTATAGAAGGTGGAAGATCTGGCTTTTGTAATTTCTTCTCTGCTGGACATGGGTGTTGGCAGGTTGATCCATACCCCAGTCTGTCTCTGTCTTTCCCTAGTGGTGCAGGGCTCTGGAGAGGTAAGGTTCCAGGACATATTTGTGTCCCATATTTATGTTCCCATATCTGGGAGCTACTCTCTTCCCTTATCCAGATTTCTAGTCCTTTTTCCTACTATGACACTATCTCCCCAGACAATAACTTAGGTCTCCTGCATGTTAGATCTCAGGCTCAGGCAAAAACTAGTAGGGTTAAGGTCACCATGGAATATACCTAAAATAGACCTACTACCTTTTTCCAAAACTGTGACTCCAAATCTTCATCTGCAATATTATTGCATTTAAGTTCATGAAAGTCAACAATTTGTTCTGCTTTATATCTTTACTCTTTTTCAGCCACCAGGTTCCAGGTGCTATCATGGTGCCAACCAGACTTCGCTGGGCAAATGACCCCACCAATATGTCCTGGAGCCCAAACCTCCCCAGATCCTTACCCTACAAGGGAAAGAAAGAGACAGGTTAGGAGTATGGATCAACCTGCCAATGCCCATATACAGTGGGGAAGAAATTACAGATGGCAGACCTTCCACTTTTTGCACCCCATAATGATCCTGAGTCTATACTCCCAGAGGGATAAAAAATAGGAAAGCTATCAAGGGAGAGGATTAGATATGGAGTTATGATGGTGGGAATTGTACCCCTCTTATCCTATAGTCTTGTCAATATTTCCATTTTATAAATAAAAATTTTAAAAAAGATGTAAAACAGAACAAATTGTTTAAGAACCAGGAACCTAAAGGTAAGAATATAGCAGATGAGAATTGGAGGCTCCATTTTGGAAAAAGGTAGTAGGTCTATTTTATGTATATTCCAAGGGGATCATAACTTTACTAATTTTTGCCTGAGCCTGACAGCCAACATGCAGTGGGCTGAAGGTATTGTCTGGGAAGATGGTGTCAGAGTTGGGCATAGGAGTAGAAATCTGGATCAGGGCAAAGAATAGCTCCCAAATATGGGGAAAGTATATGAATACCATCAACTATATACTCCATCAATCTGTTCTGAAGCTCATATTTAACACAGGCATTTATGTAATCTATGCATTCCTGTAGGTCTGAGCTCATAGCCCATGGTCATAGCTAGGAACATTCTAGACTACATTCATTACAGCACCCATCTTCTTCGAGTGGTAAAGTATGTTGACCCAGCCTCCCTTCTGAGAGTGGGCCAGTCCCTACCATTGTTGTTCCACATTGTTGAGGGTAAGGTCCAATAGGGGCCCACAAGAGGGTCCATGATGCTATTCCTGATACCTCCTCAATTTTCATAGGAAATTCTAATTTAATCCAAGTGTGTGGAAGGACAGACACCTTATTTTAAAGTCATTTTCTTGGGGGCCAGGCAGTGGAGCACAAAGTTAAATGCACACATTACAGTGCACAAGCGACCAAGTTCAAGTCCCTGGTCCCCACCTGAAGAAAGGAAGCTTCATGTGTGCTGAAGCAGGGCTGCAGGTCTCTCTCTGCCTCTTTCCCTATCTCTATTCCCCTCCCCTCTCAATTTCTCTCTGACTCTATTCAATATTAAATAAATGAAAATACTGAAAATGTTAAAGTCATTTTCTCATTATCTACTTCTACCTAGGATTATTGTTTACATAGACTGACTAAAATAAAGCTGATAGCAAACAAACAAATCAACAGCCAAATACAGAACCCAGTAAGACATAATGAATAAGCAACAATTTTCTTTTCCTTACTGTCTAAGTCCTTTCTGTGAGCTAGTTCTTTCTCTTTCAGTGAATGAAATGTCAGCTTCTCTGTTCACTTGTTAATAATGTTTTGAAAGTTCCTCCAGGAAACTCTATTGTAGTTAAGACACAATATCAGTAATTTAAATGTCTACTCCAATACAGGAGTCAAATGGAAAAAAACTTCATCCAGATCTAAAGTTTCTTTTCTCCCCAGCTGGATGTCTCTAGAATTGAAAAGGATGTATGATCAACCAGTTTATCCTCTCACTTTTACTTGTTTTTGAGCATATTATGTCCACTAGATTGACTCTAACCTCTGCTCAAGATGGGTGTGTGTGAATAAAGGAGAGTAGAAAGTCGAACAGCAGGAGAAATCTAGGTGGTACAGCCTTAGTAAGGAATAGACACTCTGGAAAAACATCTTCCCTAGCCTCTGGTCATTTATAAGTATCCTACTATTGGTGATTCTACCACAGTCCAGTTTATCTGATCACCTCCTCTTTTATCCCCTTTGCACACATTTTATTACCAAAGGCAAAGTTGGCAGTTTCATCACAGGAACCTGACAACATTTTTTTTCCACAGAGGCCACACAGTCAAGATATAGCAATGTAACCTTAAGATGAATGGTATATACGTCTCAAAGCAAGCAGCTCATGGAATTTTCTAGTTTACCTTCTTTGAGAGATGGCCATAACCCCATTTTATACCCACCTCCCCAAATTCAGTTGAATATTCTCTCTTCCTCTTGCAGGTTACAGATATGTTTCTGTGTAAGTTATACAATTGTGTGGCAATAGATTAGAGTTGGTTCTTTAACAGCAAACTAGCCACTTCCCATAACACCCATCTTATCTATTGCTTGTGTCATAACCTTTTGGAGCCAGACATGAGGTGCTGATAACACAGTGACCTTGCTTTTATTCTGGAGCAGAATCTATCTGAATCCACTTGGGCTCATCTTCATATTACTGGCTGAATTTGTGGTAGTGTGGCAAGTCTACTTAGTGGTTTCCACAGTGACCTGACTCATTTGTTTTTCTTTAAGGTGGGGTGGGGTTAATGAATGACAGTGTAGTTGTTGACACATGGATATAATTTCTCATCTCCCTGTGAAAGGTGTCTGCAAAACACTCTCAACCCCAACTTAAGTCCTATTCCACCATCATGTGCCAGGACTCCAAAGCTTTCCAAGACCCCCTCTCTGCACCTTCTACCCCAGAGTCTTTTGCTTTGGTGCAATATACCACCCAGTTCAAGTTTCACTTTATGTTTCTGTCCTTGGTTCTACCCCAGAATCCTTTGCTTTGGTATAATATACCACCAGTTCAAGTTTCACTTTGTATTTTGGTGCTTGGTTTTATCCCTTTCTGCCCTTGTTTGTCAAGTTCCACCAATAAGTGAGATCATCTGGTATTTATCTGTCTCTATTTGGCTTGTCTTACTGAACATAATTCCTTCCAATCCCATTCAAGATGCAGCAAGAAGGTGACTTTGTTATTTTAGCAGCTGAGTAGAATTCTGTTATGTATGTAAACCACAACTTTCTTAGCCACTCATTTGTTGTTGGTCATCTGGTTTGCTTCCAAATTTGAGCTATTATAAATTATGCAGCTATGAACATAGGTATACATAGATCATTTGACTTTTTTTTTACTATAATTCAACTGCTGCTGCTCAGAAACTGCTCAGAGATAGCTGCACCAGCCACAGTCATTTATTTTATTTATTTTATGTCTCTGTGACCTACGAATCTCAGTGACAGAAGGCAGACTTTCTAAGTATATTTCCTAAAACTATTATTCCTTGAGAACAAGCATATCATACCACTCCAGCATTGCCAAGTAAGGAAGAAAATTAGTAGTACTCCAGCAATTTTTTTCTAAATTTTTAGAATTTAGAGATCAGAAGGGAAGAGGGAAACAGAGAGAGAGAGAGGCAGAGTGACACCTGCCACACTGCTTCACCACTCACAAAGTTTTTCCCCTGCAGGTGGGGACTGGGGGCTCAAACCCAGGTCCTTGTGCTTTGTAACATGTGTACTCAACCAGGTGTGCTGTCACCCAGTCCCCAACTTTTTTTTTTAAGTACATCTTACCTAATATCTTCAACCCAGACTTGTTTATACCATCAAACAGTGTTTGCCTATGTCTGCAAAGTTAGTTAATCAGTGGATGTTGACTTAGGACTTTATTTTGTATGTGAGCAATGCCTGAGACTGACAACCTGTTATATTAGCTTTGACTTTTGAAGTTTCACCTTAAAAACAGAAAGAATTCTAAACAAATTCTGGCTTAACATCAACCTCATACAACATTTTCAATTATTCCTTCCAGTGCCATAACAATTTTCTTAAAATGGATTTCTGGTTAAAAACCAAATCAAATCATGTTTATCTTTTTTTTTTTTTTTTTTACATTGCCTGTTAGACCTAATCACCTTTACAGATTGCAAGTTTTTGTAATGTCATTATCAGGCCACCATTTAATTTAGCTCTAGTGCCAACCATGAAAAGGTTAAATTCCAGGAATTGTGTTTTGTTCTTGACCGCCACACAAGCAGATTTAATTTAGAGACTGTTTAATCTCTAGTGTTCATTTCCCAGTTGCTTGTAAAGGCAAGAGTTAACTTCTGAGCACATTAATCTCAGTCACAAGTGGTTGAATTTATAACCTTTTTGCTTGCCTTGATTAAATAACTTCAAAGCCCAAAAACTGCACTGAATGCCTTAAAAAGGTTGAAACCATAGGAACTTTTACATACCATTTTGTTTCTAGTTAATGCAGCTGCACCAAAGGCTCTGAGGTATGATCTGTTCTGCAGAGGGGTGAGGAGGTAGAGAGGGGATTGTGAAATAGGTAATTTGATCAATATTTCCAGCAGCCCATGTTGCAGTTTTGTCTCCCCTCGGGAGCACTTCTGTTCCTTTCACAAAAGCATATACTTCTCGAGGCTGAGCTCTGGCTCTGTACCATACTCTCTCCTGATATTAAACCTCTCATTTATATAAGTATTCATTCTGAACTACAAGAAGGGATATTAATTTCTTTGTTTACTTGACTATCTTTTCTTGACCAACTAGGAAATTCTTACAGTTCCATAAGGACATTTTTGGGATTTTTTTGTTTGTTTAATTCTAATAAGCAGTTTAATGCTTTAATTCTATGAGAGCTATGGTGACTACTGGAGAAAACAGGAAGGTGAGGTGGCAGAATAGGTAGAAGCTTTTCTTTTTCTTTTCTTTCTTTTTTTAACTTTTATTTATAAAAAGGAAACACTAACAAAACCATAGGGTAAGACAGGTACAACTCCACACAATTCCCACCACCAGAATTCCATATCCTATCACCTCCCCTGATAGTTTTCCTATTCTTTAACCCTCTGGGAGTATGGAGCCAGGGTCATTATAGGGTGCAGAAGATGGAAGGTCTGGCTTCTGGAATTGCTTCCCCACTGCATATGGCTGTTGGCAGGTTGATCCATATTCCCAGCTTGTCTCTCTCTTTCCCTAGTGGGATCTGGGGAAACAGGGCTTCAGGACACATATGTGGGGTCGTCTGACCAGGTAAGTCCGGTTGCCATCGTGGTAGCATCTGGAACCTGGTGGCCTCTCCGAGAATCCCAGGTTGAAAGCAGCTTCTTTGAGGAGTTCACACCAGGTGTTGTCTCCAAGTCGCCATCTTGGCTCCCCCCCCATTTTTAGGATTTTATGAAAGTATAGGAAAGAGATGGAGGAGTGGGATAAAAGATAACAAAATGATAAATTTACCTTAAAATGGTAAGAGGCCATTGCCACAATGTATTGTTGTTCCAGGAATATTCAAAGAAGTTAGATGATAATGGTAAACTTTTCAGACATGGCATCAGAATAGAAAAGAACAGCTGAGGTCACAAACCTTCATATTAAACTAATAAATATATATTTGTATCAAATTTTCTTTTTGTATGTCACTTTTTGAGGGGTTAATGATTTATAATATCGTTGTTGACAGATGGGTACAATTTCTCATCTCTCCATGTACCAAATTTTCAGCTTCACTGATTCAAAAACCTAGCTTTGATAGTGTCAGACAGCAGTACTCTTGTTCAATATCCCTTATTTGGTTTTGCTTATTAAGAAACCTCCGAATAAAGTAATTATTTTATTTTTTAAAAATCTAGCTGGTTGAGCACACAGATTACAATGTGTAAAGACCCGGGTTCAAGCCCCCGATCCCCACCTGCAGGGCAGGCAGAAAACTTTGCAAGTAGTGAAACAGTGCTGCAGATATCTCTCTGTCTCTCTCCCTCTCTATCACCCCCTTGATTTCTGGTTGTCTGAGGCTCCATAGTCCCAGGTTCAATCCTCCACACCACCATATACCAGAGCTGAGCAGTGCTCTAGTAAGAGAAAAAGAAAAAAAAGGAAAAGAAATCTAGCTCTGAGGGAGTTGAGCAGTATCGTAGCAGGTTAAGCGCAGGTGGCACAAAGCGCAAGGACTGTCCATCGGAAGAATACCGGTGAAGCAAGTCTGCAGGTGTCTCTCTTTCTCTCCCCCTCTCTGTCTTCCCCTCCTCTCTCCATTTCTGTATGTCCTATCCAACAACAATGACATCATCAACAACAATGATAACTACAGCAATAATAAAAAAAGAAAGGGCAAAAAAAGGGAAAATAAATAAAATATTAAAAAAAAGAAATCTAGCTCTGAGACATTTATGCAAACATGTTGATTTATTTGACAAAAGATATACTTGTTTATTGTATTGAACTTTTTAAAAAGATTTTTTCTTGTTTACCCTTGGTTTTAGAGTATAGCTTCAAACTTCGTTGTGTGTATATACCACACTGAACCCACCAATGATAGTTCTAGTCCACTATCAAACTGATTCTCTCTGCTCTTTCCTTCCATTCCCCCTTCTGTTCTGATAACCTGCATATATGTCTAAATTGAAGTTATTTTTACTGTGTTCTGTTAGCTCATTTATTTTGGTTATTTATATTCCACATGTGTGAAGCCATGCAGTATTTGTCCTTCACTTTCTGACTTATTTATTTTAGCATAACAATCTCAAGTTTCACTCATGTTATCACAAAAGGCAAGATTTAAGCATTATAAATGGCTGTGTAGTGTCTCATTAAGGGTATATTCCTTGATTTCTTTGTACACTCAACTGTCAATGTGTATTTAGATTGTTTCTGTGAGCTGGTTATTGCGAATATTGCTTTAAAACATAGACATGCATATGTACTTTTTGAATTAATGTTATTTTTCTTTTGTCTAAGATAAATTTTTCCTACCCGAGTAGAATTTGCTTTATCTCATGCTGTTTTATTTTTAATTTAAAAAAATCTTATAGTGTTTTCCATAGAAACTTTACCAATTTACATTTCTACTTTATTACTCTTATATAACAGAAGTAGATACTGATAGCTAAGCACCTATAAGTAGATACTCTACTAGGTATGTAAAGTATATTAGTTATAGCAAACTGACAGGTGCCTTCTTAATACAGTCTATCTTTCAGTAACAGTGAATTTTCAGATTACCAGACCATGGTCCATCCACTTCTCATCCTTCCTTGCAGGGAGGTAACCATATGACTAAGTTGGTCCAAATGAAAGAGGACAGATGGACATGTACGATTTCTTCATCACTTGAACAAAGAGCAATTTATTGTTCTGCATTGTCTCTTTCTTGTCCTTTGGCTACTCAGTAGAGTATAGATGTATCCAAATACCAAGTTGGCTAAACATGCAGAACAGAATCCAGGAAATAGAAATATAATAAAATGGGAGTGCTCTGATTGCATTGTCGGCAACGGTAGGATTTTCTGCCTTTAGCAGGCCAGTCAATAAGGAGTGACACCAAAGAGGTGATTATAATTTAATTTGGGTTAAGAATTAGAGTAAAGGTGACATGGACTAGCGGGGCTCCAGTCTTCGCAGGCGGCGCCGGGCAAGGCGAGTGCGCCGGGCATTGTCCTCCACCCGGGAAGGCGGCTCCTCTGCTGGTTGCAGAGCGCGGCTGGCAGAGGACCCGGAGAGAGCACTTTAGCTCGGGGGCTTTTTCTTGGGAGTCTCCAGGGTCCACCGCGACCCTGAGGGCGGATCCGAAGACTTCTTGAGTATAGCTCTCATTGGATCAAAGGACTTGGAGCTAGTTTTCATTTTCGAGACATCCTTTAAAAAAATATGGAGGGGGGGGGTTTCCCGAAAGATGGCGGACGGAGAAGCTGCTAGCCTCTGAGCTCTGAACACACTCCCCTGGAGACAATAGGATTTTCTGCCTTTAGCAGGCCAGCCAATAAGGTATCCTTAGACACCAAGGAGGTGACTATAACTTTATTTGGGTAAGAATTAGAGTAGGGAAAAAATTCTTTTTTCTTCCTTTTAATTTTCAAGCATACATCCTTCCCGCCGCGCCCCCCCCCCCATAAACAGTCCCTGGGGACCAGCTCCTAGCAGGATACCCCATACCACCAAACAGGGTGTTTTTTTTTTTTTGAATTCACTGATACACATTTGGGAAGTTCCTTGCACTGCTCTTTAATTACAACTCTTCTTCTTATCTTCTCCCTTTTCTCTCTCTTATCTTTCTCTCTCTCTCTCTCTTTTTATTTTAATCTTGTATACACTTCTTTCTTCTTTGCCTTTCTGAATTTGTGAATTACTTTGGGGAAGAAATATGACTCAGAGTGGACTCTCTATGTGTGTATTTCTGCTCTAGTTCCCTTTCCCCTCTTGTTACCCCTAGAATATACAAAGGATAGTAGATTTGCATAACTGTCTATTCTTGCTATCCTCTCTTTCTTTTCTCTTACTTCACTGGGATTTGGTTACTATTTTTTCACGGACTGGAGAAATTGTTTGGCTAACTGGTAACGATTAAACTACTTCAATACTTACTTCAGTTGCTACTGTAATTCCTGAGGTTGGTGAGTGCAATTGCCATAAAGGTATTTAGTACAGTGTTACTTGTACTCAAGACAAACAAATGAGGAAAACCAGAGCATAAAAAAAGAAAGAAACACATAAATAAAAGAAATGGGTAGATTAAAAACAAATAAAACTGCTACCCCAATGAATGAAGACAAGAGCCCAGAAGAAACTACAAATCAGTCAGAAGTAACCATAGATAAGAAAAGTATGCAAGCAATAATAAACTTATTAATCACAGAAATGAAAACAACATTGGAGGAAAGGAATGGCAGTATTAGGGAAACAACAGTTGAGACCGCCAAGGAAAATACTGATCATCTTGAGGCAATTAGAGAACTGAAAGCTGAAATAGCTGTAATGAAGAAAGAAGCTGAGGGAAGGGAAAGCAGACTAACAGAAGCAGAAAACAGAATTAGTCAGACAGAGGATGACTTAGAGAAAACTAAGAAAGAGGTGAAAGAGCTTAAAAAGAGATTGAGAGACACTGAAAACAACAACAGAGACATATGGGATGATATCAAAAGAATTAACATTCATATAATTGGCATGCCAGAGGAAGAAAGAGAGGAAGGGGAAGCAAACATTCTAGAGGAAATAATACAAGAAAACTTCCCAGACCTGAATAACAGAAAGGATATCAAGGTTCAAGAGGCCCAGAGAGTACCAAACAGAATCAACCCAGACCTCAAGACACATCATAGTCACAATGAGAAGAAGTAAGGATAAAGAAAGGATCCTAAAGGCTGCAAGAGAGAAACAAAAAGTCACATAGAGGGGAAAACCCATAAGACTTTCTGCAGATTTCTCAACTCAAACTCTAAAAGCCAGAAGGGAGTGGCAAGATATCTATCGAGCCCTGAATGAAAAGGGATTTCAACCAAGGATAATATATCCTGCTAGATTTTCATTCAAGCTAGATGGAGGGATCAAAACCTTTTTAGACAAACAACAGTTAAAGGAGGCAACCATCACCAAACCGGCCCTGAAAGAGGTACTAAAAGACCTCTTATAAACAAGAACATCACTATAATACTTGCAATATATCAGAGTAAACAAATTGTTTTTTAGAACAATGGCACTACAATACATTAAATCCATAATATCAATAAATGTCAATGGCTTAAACTCACCCATCAAAAGGCACAGGGTGGGGGGATGGATCAGAAAACATAACCCAACCATATGCTGCTTGCAAGAATCCCATCTGTCACAACAAGACAAACACAGACTTAAAGTGAAAGGGTGGAAAACTATCATACAGGCTAACGGTCCACAAAAAAGGGCAGGAACAGCCATTCTCATCTCAGACACGATAGATTTTAAATTAAATAAAGTAATAAAAGATAGGCAAGGACATTACATAATGATTAGAGGATCAATCAGCCAAGAAGACTTAACAATTATTAACATCTATGCACCCAACGAGGGACCATCTAAATACATTAAGCATCTACTGAAAGAATTTCAAAAATACATCAATAGTAATACAATAATAGTGGGAGACTTTAATACCCCACTCTCACACTTAGACAGATCAACAAAGCAGAGAACCAATAAAGATACAAGAAAATTGAATGAAGAGATTGACAGACTAGACCTCTTGGACATTTTCAGACTCCTCCACCCCAAAAAACTGGAATACACCTTCTTTTCAAATCCACATAACACATACTCAAGGATAGACCACATGTTAGGCCACAAAGACAGCATCAATAAATTCAAGAGCATTGAAATCATCCCAAGTATCTTCTCAGACCACAGTGGAGTAAAACTAACATTTAACAAGAAACGGAAAATTATTAAAAGACACAGAATTTGGAAACTAAACAACATGCTCCTTAAGAACCACTGGGTCAGAGACTCACTCAAACAGGAAATTCAAATGTTCCTGGAAACTAATGAAAATGAAGACACAACCTATCAAAATATTTGGGACACAGCTAAAGCAGTACTGAGAGGGAAACTTATAGCCATACAATCACATATTAAACACCAAGAAGAAGCCCAAATGAACGACCTTACTGCACACCTCACGGACTTAGAGGAAGAGGAACAAAGGAACCCCAAAGCAACCAGAAGGACAGAAATCACTAAAGTTAGAGCAGAAATAAACAACATCAAAAATAAAAGAACCATACAAAAGATCTATGAAGCCAAATGTTGGTTCTTTGAAAGATTAAACAAAATTGACAAACCCCTAGCCAGACTCACCAAACAAAAAAAAGAGAAGACTCAAATTAATAGAATTGTAAACGATGCAGGAGATATCACAACTGACACACCAGAAATCCAGAGAATCCTGCGAAACTTCTATAAAGAACTATATGCCATCAAGCTAGAGAATCTGGAAGAAATGGAACAATTCCTAGAAACCTATGCCCTTCCAAAACTGAACCAAGAAGAACTACAAAATCTAAATGCACCAATCACAGACAAAGAAATTGAAACTGTTATTAAGAATCTCCCCAACAACAAAAGTCCTGGACCAGATGGCTTCACAAACGAATTCTACAAAACTTTCAGGAAACAGTTAATACCCATACTTCTTAAGCTATTCCATAAGATTGAAGAAACAGGAATACTCCCTTCCACCTTCTATGAAGCCAAGATCACCCTGATACCAAAAGCTGACAGGGACAGAACAAAAAAGGAAAACTACAGACCAATATCTCTGATGAACATAGATGCCAAAATATTAAACAAGATCTTGGCCAACCGGATACAGCAACACATCAAAAAGATTGTTCATCATGACCAAGTGGGATTCATCCCAGGAATGCAAGGCTGGTTCAACATCCGTAAGTCAATCAATGTCATTCACCACATCAATAAAAGCAAAGCCAAAAACCACATGATTATCTCAATAGATGCAGAGAAAGCCTTTGACAAAATCCAACACCCATTCATGCTCAAAACTCTACAAAAAATGGGAATAGATGGGAAATTCCTCAAGATAGTGGAGTCTATATATAGCAAACCTACAGCCAACATCATACTCAATGGACAGAAGCTGAAAGCATTCCCCCTCAGTTCGGGGACTAGACAGGACTGTCCACTGTCACCGTTACTCTTCAACATAGTATTGGAAGTTCTTGCCATAGCAATCAGGCAAGAGAAAGAAATCAAAGGGATACAGATTGGAAGGGAAGAAGTCAAGCTCTCACTATTTGCAGATGATATGATAGTATGCATAGAAAGACCTAAAGAATCCAGTAGAAAATTACTGGAAGTTATTAGGCAATATAGCAAGGTATCAGGCTACAAAATCAATGTACAAAAATCAGTGGCATTTCTTTATGCAAACACTAAATCTGAAGAAGAAGACATCCAGAAATCACTCCCATTTACTGTTTCAGCAAAATCAATCAAATACCTAGGAATAAAGTTGACCAAAGAAGTGAAAGACTTGTATACTGAAAACTATGAGTCGCTACTCAAGGAAATAGAAAGTAATACCAAGAAATGGAAAGATATCCCATGCTCATGGATTGGAAGAATAAATATCATCAAAATGAATATTCTCCCCAGAGCCATATACAAATTTAATGCAATACCCATCAAAGTTCCACCAAGCTTCTTTAAGAGAATAGAACAAACACTACAATCATTTATCTGGAACCTGAAAACACCTAGAACTGCCAAAACCATCTTAAGGAAAAGAAACAGAAATGGAGGCATCACACTCCCAGACCTTAAACTATATTATAAAGCCATCATCATCAAAACAGCATGGTACTGGAACAAAAATAGGCACACAGACCAGTGGAACAGAATTGAAAGCCCAGAAATAAATCCCAACACCTATGGGCATCTAATCTTTGATAAGGGGGCCCAAAGGATTAATTGTAAAAAGGAGGCTCTCTTCAATAAATGGTGCTGGGAAAACTGGGTTGTAACATGCAGAAGAATGAAATTGAACCACTTTATCTCACCAGAAACAAAAATCAACTCCAAATGGATCAAAGACCTAGATGTCAGACCAGAAACAATCAAATACTTAGAGGAAAACATTGGTAAAACACTTTCCCACCTACACCTCAAGGACATCTTTGATGAATCAAACCCAATTGCAAGGAAGACTAAAGCAGAAACAAACCAATGGGACTACATCAAATTGAAAAGCTTCTGCACATCCAAAGAAACTATTAAACAAACAGAGAGACCCCTCACAGAATGGGAGAAGATCTTCACATGCCAGACATCAGACAAGAAACTAATCACCAAAATATATAAAGAGCTCAGCACACTTAGCACCAAAAAGCAAATGACCCCATCCAAAAATGGGCAGAGGAAATGAACAAAACATTCACTACAGAGGAGATCCAAAAAGCTAACAAATATATGAAAAACAGCTCGAGGTCACTGATTGTCAGAGAAATGCAAATTAAGACAACACTAAGATACCACCTCACTCCTGTAAGAATGGCATACATCAAAAAGGACAGCAGTAACAAATGCTGGAGAGGATGTGGGGACAGAGGAACCCTTTTACATTGCTGGTGGGAATGTAAATTGGTACAGCCTCTGTGGAGAGCAGTCTGGAAAACTCTCAGAAGGCTAGACATGGACCTTCCATATGACCCAGTAATTCCTCTCCTGGGGTTATACCCCAAGGACTCCATAACACCCAACCAAAAAGAGGTGTGTACTCCTATGTTCATAGCAGCACAATTCATAATAGCTAAAACCTGGAAGCAACCCAGGTGCCCAACAACAGATGAGTGGATGAGAAAGCTGTGGTATATATACACAATGGAATACTATGCAGCTATCAAGAACAATGAACCCACCTTCTCTGACCCATCTTGGACAGAGCTAGAAGGAATTATGTTAAGTGAACTAAGTCAGAAAGATAAAGATGAGTATGGGATGATCCCACTCATCAACAGAAGCTGACTAAGAAGATCTGAAAAGGAAACTAAAAGCAGGACCTGATCAAATTGTAAGTAGGGCACCAAAGTAAAAACCCAGTGGTGAGGGGTAGACATGTAGCTTCCTGGACCAGTGGGGGGTGGGAGTGGGCGGGAGGGATGGGTCACAGTCCTTTGGTGGTGGGAATGGTGTTTATGTACACTCCTAGCAAAATGTAGACATATAAATCAGTAGTTAATTAATATGAGAGGGGTAAAATCAATTGTATGTCTCAAAGTTTTTTAAAACACAGACTGAATCTTTTTAATATATAGGCTGTGTATTTGATATGCAGACTCTCTCAAAAGCCTAGACCAAGTAGATTAGAAGCATCCAATAGCACAGCTATATACAAGATACTGGGTACTGTACAGCAAACCATAACAAAAGGACTTTTCAAAGTTAACCCAATTACCAAATAATGTGATGATAACATTAACTATCAATTGTCTTTTTTAACCCTAAGACAGCAGGAACCTCACATCTCCACTATAGAGCCTCTACTTCCCCCGTCCTGGAACCCTTGGATAGGGCCCACTTTCCCGTATGCCTCTCCCAATCCATATCAAATACTATTGCATCTGACGACCACAACCTAACCAACGCAATGATTGCCACCTCAACATGCTTCACCTCAGACTGTGTCCAGAGACTTCACGTGTGGAATGACAACCCTTCAGCTTCATTAAAGGCTGAGACCTTTCCTTTCATAGTACACTCTAATTTCATCTCAGGTGGTTAACTTTCTAACAAAGTCCCATAACCTAGATATACACCAGTTTCTGTGAGAGAGAGAGCTTATATTCACACGTATCCATAAACTACTGCAAAATATATACCTGAAAGCAG
Source organism: Erinaceus europaeus (assembly GCF_950295315.1). Taxonomy (NCBI): domain Eukaryota; kingdom Metazoa; phylum Chordata; class Mammalia; order Eulipotyphla; family Erinaceidae; genus Erinaceus; species Erinaceus europaeus. The sequence goes on along the minus strand of NC_080172.1, from coordinate 33,493,218 downwards.
AAGTACACTAGAGTTTGCAGTGAGTACCTCCCTAACACCTCCTCTCCACTATTCCAAGCTTGGGATCCATGATTGCTCAACAAATTGTTTGGCTTCATATGTTAACTCTCTTTTCAATCACCAGGTTCCAGATGCCACCAGGATGCTGGCTAGGCTTCCCTGGATTGAAGACCCCACCAATGTGTCCTGGAGCTCAGCTTCCCCAGAAACACACCCTACTAGGGAAAGAGAGAGGCAGACTGGGAGTATGGACCGACCAGTCAATGCCCATGTTCAGCGGGGAAGCAATTACAGAAGCCAGACCTTCTACCTTCTGCAACCCTCAACGACCCTGGGTCCATGCTCCCAGAGGGCTAGAGAATGGGAAAGTTACCATGGGAGGGGGTGGGTTATGGGGATTGGGTGGTGGGAATTGTGTGGAGTTGTACCCCTCCTACCTTATGTTTATGTTCACTAATCCTTTCTTAAATAAAAAATTTAAAAAAAAAGAAATATAACAAAATGAACCTTGACTCACTTTGTAACAGAAGAAATGAGAAATCTCAACCACTGTAATTTCTGGTTCACTCATGTAGCACTTTAGCATATACTCTCTCCTTTTTTTCCTCAGGTTTAACACTGGAGTTCACTGCTTACATAATTACAATGATATCATTCCTGTCATTCTCTCTCTCTGTATCTCTCTTTCTCCCTTTCCTAAAGACAGGTGTGGGAAAGTTGGGGAGAGAAAGAGATACCTGCAACACTGTTCTCCCATCCTAGAACTTGAACCCAGATTCTTACACATGGTAATGTGTGTGCTCTACTAGTTATAGCACCACTAAACCCCAATCTATGTTGTTGTTGTTTTAACAATATCTTAATATTTTAAAGTCCAAGGGCACTCTATTTTTATTCGTATTTTACAATAAAGGAATTAAAACTGAGAAGCTAAATAAAAACAAATTTATTTCTAAGTATAAAATAATATAGGAAAGCATGATTGAACCAGGGTTATGAAAAAGTTTACATTTGAGTCTTAGATACATTTTCTTTCTGCCATATTTTTTAAATTTTTTTATATAATTAGGAAACACTGACAAAACCACAGGATAAGAGGGGTACAACTCCAATCAATTCCCACCACCAGAACTCCATATCCCATCCCCTCCTCTGATAGCTTTCCTATTCTTTAACCCTCTGGGAGGGGTTGTCTCTCCAGGGAAGTCTGGTTGGCATCATGCTAGCATCTGGAACCTGGTGGTTGAAAAGAGAGTTAACATATAAAACCAAACAAATTGTTGATCAGTCATGGACCTAAAGGCTGGAATAGTGCAGATGAAGAGTTGGGAGGGGGGTTTCCTCCATTTTGCAGATAGCTAGTAAGCATATTTTAGTTATATTCCAAAGGGGTTGTGGCTATACTAGTGGTTTTTTTTGTTTGTTTGTTTGTTTGTTGTTGCCTAAGCCTGAAATCTAATACTCAGGTGGATCCTAATTATTGTCTGGGGAGTTGATGTCATGGCTGGTAGAAGGACCAGAAAGATGGATCAGGGAAGGGAGTGGATCCCAAATATGAGAAAGGTGTATAAGTATTGTTGGTTATAAACCCCATCAATCTGATGTGATCTGGCATATTTTAAAATATAATTTTAAGTTAATATTCACTTACAAAGTGAACAAACATATTTTTTAAAGTCTTAGTAAGTTTTAAGGTGTGTGTGTGTGTGTGTGTATGTGTGTGTGTGTGTAGAAATGGGACCTTTTGAATGCACGATTTCATCTTTTTCAAGACCACCTTTTCACTCAGATGGAGACAAAGCAATTTAGAGAGATAAAGAGAGAAGAATGAAAACAGAATGGCCACAGCACCAGATCTTTGACCAGTGGCATAACACTCCCATAAGGTTTGGGACTTGAACCTGAACTGTGAACATGAAATGCATGTGCCCTATCTGGTGAGCTCTCTAACCCACATATTGTACATTTTTTATGGCAGTTGGTATTTGTAGAATACATATGTATATGAAAAAGCACTTAAATAAAACTGCAACTAAATATTTCACATAATGTACTTGAGCATAATTCACTTAGTTCAGCCTTATGATAGAGTTGCTATAAATCAAAGATTCCCAAAATTTTTAGTCTCTGGACTCTTTTGCACTGAAGACTTATTGAGGTCCCTGGGAATCTTTTGTATGTATTTATATCTACTAGTATTTTTCTATCTCAAAAATAAAGTATTTAAATATTTATCAATTTATTGTAAACAACAAGGGTAAACTCATTGAATTTTATAATAAATCACATATTTTAAATAAAATAGTTTTATTTTCAAAAATAGTACTAAAGTGAGATTAATGCATTGGTTTAAATTTTGAAAATCTTTGTAGCAATGGAAGATATGTGCATTCACTTGCAAAATTTTTTTTTGCTTAAAGTATACAAAAATTCATTTCTTATGTGGATATATGGCTGACAACAAAAGAAATAGTTAAATAATATTTCATTTATTTTAATGAGAGAGATATAGAGAGAAAGATAAAGAGGGAGACAAGAGCATTGATGAACTCTGGATTATGGTGGTGCTGGGGACTGAATCTGGAACCTCAGAGCTTCAAGCATAAAAGATTTTCTTCTTATCTAATATGCTACTTCCCCAGACACCCCCCCCCATATTTTATTCTTTTAGATAGAGGTAAATATCCTTCTTGATATCACATTGAATGTCAAGAAGTGGTGAGTTGTGAAATGACATCTAAAACTGTCAATAAACTCTTTGTAGTCAGTAATATTAAAATAAATTGATCTCTCTTACACTTCACTGGAATTTTTAATCTGTGCATAATTTTGTAATGTCACAAAGGATGAATGACTAAGAATGTTGTGTTATATATACACAATGGAATATTACTTAGCTGTTAAAATGAAGTCATCTCTTTCATTTCATCACTAGTGGAGCTGGAAGGCATTATGTTAAGCGAGATAAGCCAAAAAGAGAAGTATGAACACTGGATGATATCACTTATAGATGAAACAAAAAAACAGTGAGAGAAAGGAAAAATACTGGATGGGGTATTGCATCAAAGCAAAAGACTCTAGGGAAAGTGGGATTGGGTGGGAGTGAAGAGGGCCTTGGCTTCTTGATGTATGATAGTGGGAAAGGCCCTCAGTTGGGGGTTAGAGTTTTTTTATAGACATATAGAAATCAGAAATTGTACCTAAAATGGCTGTATTGTAAACCATTACCCCCCAATAAAATTAAAAAGAGAAAAAATACTAGTTTGCTGAATTATGCAAACCTTCCAAATATTCAAACATTTTATAACCCAGTACAAAAGCATCACATGTCATATTTTTAATATCATTATCAATCTCATTAGAAAAGTTTTTAAATATTGGGAAACTGTCAAGCTCATGGTTTAGATACAACTTTTCCAGAATGTTAATTTTTACTTGAAAGCTTGGATTTTATCTTTGGCAACATATAGTATAAATTATTTTCCTTGAAGTGACAGGCTCATTTTGTTCATTTTGAAGATCATGTCTGCCAAATACTGAAGTTTGGATAATGATAGTTTGTCAGTCATTCTTTCAAGAAGAAATGGTGTTCTGTGAAAAATACTGGCTAATTCAGCTCACAGATGAACGACAGAACTGCTTTTCCTTGAGACATCATCATGCCTTAAGATGATGAACTTTGTCATCATAATGCCATAATTAGGTGTCTTATCTTTCTCTCCCCCTCTCTGTCTTCCCCTCCTCTCTCCATTTCTCTCTGTCCTATCCAGTAATGATGACATCAATAACAACAACAATAATAACTACAACAAGGGCAACAAAAAGAAGTAAGTAAATACATATTAAAATTTAAAAATAATAATAATTCATCATCTTAAGATGCAGAATTATTTTACAGGGGCCAGGCAGTGATGCACCTGGTTAAGCACATACACTACAGTGTGCAAGGACATGGGTTCAAGCCCCTCGTCCCCACCTGCAGGGGGGAAAACTTCATAGTAGTGAAGTAGAGCTGCAGGTGTCTCTCTGTCACTCTCCCTTTCTCCCCTCTCAATTTATACGTCTCTATTCAATAATAAATAAAATTTAAGAAATTGTTCTACATATGTACTTATTTTTACACAGAATGTTAATATACCTTCAAAGACTAAAATTTATTAACATTATATTTTCATTAATCCATAAATGATATCAACTTAATATGATATTTTAACTTTATTTTTATTGTGTGCATGGTAGTGAAAGACATATTGACATAAACTACTAATAGCACAGCTTAGTGCTATTGCTTTGATTTTGGCTAAATGGCCAGTATTAGCCACCTTTTTTTGAACGTCAGCAGAGGTTTCATCCTGGTGAAAAAACTAAGCAGACTTTTTATATTATTAAAAATTAATTTTCACCTTAAAGAACTCCTAAGAGGATCTTGGGAACTTTCAGAGATCTATGACACCACTCTTGAATAATCTCTGCTATAAACACACAAACAAAATGCAGCCATCAACCAGCAAAATTTCAAAATGACTCAGATTCTCTACTTGGGTTTCTCAAGCACCATGGAGTAAGCATGTAATTCATGGTATTTCTTCTAAAAGTTATTTCCCTCTTGCTTCCAAAGTTCCCAAATTTCAGCTACTTTTAGAATTTATCTTTTATATAGAAACACTTATTATCTTTAAATTTGATAGAGACAGCAAGAAAATTGAGAGGGATGGGGGAGATAGAAAGGAAGAGGGAGTCAGCAGGTTAAGCGCATGTGGCGCAAAACACAAGGGCTGACTTAAGGATCCCAGTTCGAGTCCCCAGCTCCCCACCTGCGGGGAGTAGCTTCACAAGCAGTGAAGCACGTCTGCATGTGTCTTATCTTTCTCTCCCCCTCTGTGTCTTCCCCTCCTCTTTCCATTTCTCTCTGTCCTATCCAACAGCAACGACATCAATAACTACAACAAGGGCAACAAAAGGAAATAAATAAATAAATATTTAAAAAATAAAGGGAGGAAGAGTGGTTCAGGATGTGCCAAAATAGATAAGGCATTGGACTCTCAAGCATGAGGTCCTGGGTTCAATCCCCAGCAGCACATGTACCAGAGTGATGTCTGGTTCTCTCTCTCTCTTCTTATCTTTCTCATGAATAAAGAAATAAAATCTAAAAAGAAAAAAAGAGAGAGAGGAAGAGAGACACCTGCAGCACTGCTTCACCACTTGCATAGCTTTACCCCTGTAGGAGAGGACTAGGGGCTCGAACCCAGGTCCTCATGCATTGTAACGTTTACTCAACCAGGTGCATCACCACCCAGCCCCTAGTCCCAGCCCCTAGATTTTTCTTTTCTACAGCCACAACTCTAATAGCTCCCTCACCCTACATCATGGCCCCAGGTCACTTGATCCTTCTCTACCTTTTACTTATTTAGTCTCATCATAAAGGCTAAAAACAATAGTAAAAAAAATAGAGTAAAAAGAAAGATTATTAAAAATATATAACCCTTTTTATTTTTTATAAATTCAACAAGGAAAAGCTGAATATTCATATATTGATTCTTATTATCACATTTAGATATTGTTGAGATGTGTATGCCTATATATTGTGTCAGATACTAACAGTTTGCAGTCAGCATGACTTTAATTCATCTAAATTTCCCTCTTTGTATAAATTCTGGACACCTGGATTATGCACTGATTGGACTTCCTTGCTATCTTGTTTATAATCTGCCAGTAAAAGGCATATTATACAAAATGGAAAGGCAGAAGAAAGGTCAGTTATTATTCCTCAACAATGACTGGCTGATACCTACCCAGGTTGATAGCATATAGACTTTTCTTGGTTAGACCTTGTGAATTTCCTACTTTAGTGCTTCAAGCATCTGTAATTACCACCCACTTATTATGATTCCTGAATTTCCAATTTTCCTCAAAACCAGAGGTACATTTTCATGATCTTTGATTGTCTTAGTCCTTCCAATAGTTTTTCTAGTTTATAATTCTCTTTGTTTTTATAATTTTATTTATTTTTTAATTTATTTATTTATAAAATTGGAAATACTAACAAAACCATAAGATAAGAGGGGTACAATTCCCACCATCAGAGCTCCATATCCCATCCCCTCCCCTGATAGTTTTCCTATTCTTTACCCCATGGGAGTATGGACCCAGGGTCATTCTAGGGTACAGAAGGTGGAAGGTCTGACTTCTGTAATTGCTTCCCCGCTGAAAATGGGCATTGATAGGTTGATCCATACTCCTAGCCTGCCTCTTTCTTTCCCAAGTGTGGCAGGGCTGTTCTTCCTCTAGCGTTTGCCCTTCTTCCGTAGCCAGTCAACAGCGTCAGGTTGAGCCTGATGTAAAGTTTCGAGACCTCCTTTGAATCTGGAGAGGTGGCAGTCATTGACTATGTGGGTCATAGTCTGTCTGTAGCTGCAGGGGCAGTTTGGGTTGTCTCTGGCTCCCCAGCAATGGAACATAGCGGCGCACCGGCCATGGCCTGTTCGGTAGCAATTGAGGAGAGCCCAATCATAACGTGCTAGGTCAAAGCCGGGTTGACACTTGCAGGGGTCTGTGATGAGGTGTTTGTTCTTTACCTCAGCTGACTGCCAACTCTGTTTCCAAGGGTCTGGGACAGAGAAGTTCAGTGTAGGCGTAGGGGACCAGATTGGATGACGAGATGTCAAGCGTTGGACAGGGTGGGCAAAGATATCCGCGTATATTGGCAGGTCTGGTCCAGCGTAGACTTGGGAAATGAACTTAGATGATGCCGCATCCCGACGAATATTGGCGGGGTGATGTTGCTAAGAACTGGCAGCCATGGAACCGGGGTGGAACGGATGGTTCCAGAAATTATCCTCATGAAGGAATATAATTTGGAATCGACCAAGTGGACATGGGGGCTACGGAACCATACTGGGGCACAGTATTCTGCAGTGGAATAGCATAATGCCAGAGATGATGATCCTAGTGTGGAAGCGCTCGCGCCCCATGAGGAGCTGGCCAGTCTTGCAATGATGTTATTCCTTGCGCCCACCTTTGCTGCAGTTTTTATGAGATGTTCGTGAAATGACAGGGTGCGATCGAGAGTAACGCCAAGATAGACTGGCTGGGCTTCATGCCGGATTCGCATATCGTCAAGCTGCACATTAAGCTCACACGAGGCCGAGGCATGGTGTAGATGGAAAACAGATGATACCATTTTTGCAGTGCTAGGGATTAGTCGCCATTTTTTACAGTAATCAGATATCAGAGACATGTCTTTCGTGAGTGTTTCCTCGAGGATGTCGAACTTGGATGCCTGAGTTGCACAGCAGATGTCATCGGCGTAGATGAACTTCCTTGAAGAAGTTTCTGGGAGGTCATTGATGTAAATATTAAATAGCGTAGGAGCCAGAACAGAGCCCTGGGGGAGGCCACTTGAGACAAGTCTCCATCTTTTGGGATGCATTGGATTGACCTTCCCGTGGTGCATCCTGTGAGTACCCATTCATTGGGGAAACTGACGATCCTTCCTAGCCAACTGAATCCACATGGATCCCAGTCACTTTCAAAGCCAGCAACAAGCAGCTCCTGACAGCTTTCAAGCTGTTGGTCCTGCTCTTTGAGTCCTCCAACTTAATGTTGAGGGGCTGTCCTTTGCCAAACGCGTTCTTATTGGTCAATTGGCAATACAGCATCAGGCAGATGTTATCTGCCTACAAGAAACACATATAGCAGTCGATGAAGCTGCTCGATTCACCATCAGTGGATTTGATTTAATATGCTATAATCCATCCTAAACACGGCCGAGCCATCTACGCCAAATCGTGTCTTGCGGACGTTTACCACACGGCCTCTTCGACCTTCTACGACTCCATTATTATTGGAACTATTCAGCTCGTCAACATATATAAGCCTCCCAGTGCCTCATGGGATAATGAGGTCCTGCCTAGCCCGAATCACCCAGCCGTTTACGTTGGCAGGGCTGTGAGGAGGCAGAGCTCCAGGACACATTGGTGGGGTTATCTGCCCAGGAATGTCCAGTTGGTATCATGGTAGTATCTGGAACCTGGTGGTTGAAAAGAGTTAACATATAAAAGCATACAAATTTTTGATTAATCATGAACCTGAAGGCTGGAATATTGCAGATGAAGATTTGGGGGTCTCCGTTTTGGAAATAGCTAGTAAGTCTATTTTAATTATATTCCAAAAAGACCATGACTTTATTTAGTTTTTGCCTGAGCCTGACATCTGATATGTAGCTGGACCCAGGTTATTGTCTGGTGAAATGATGCCATGGTTGGAAAAAGGGCTAGAAAGCTGGATTAGGGAAGAGAGTAGCTCCCAAATATGGGATAAGTGTATAAATATTGTTGACTGTAAAACTTCACCTACTTCCTATTATATGTCCCTCAGTCCACTCCAAAGCTAACCTTATCAAAGTAAGGACTACAAAAGTTGAATAAGGACAAGAGACTGGCATACTTTATGATGACTCTTTAGTCACTATCAGGCCACCCATCAGCTGGGCCTTAGTTGGGGAGTCCTGGGATTCCCACACAAACACAATGAACCTAGACCTCAAATAGATGCCTCTCCCCATTATCACTGGTCATCTCCATCAGGAACAACATAATGGGCCTTTTGGGGAGCCCCCATAGGACCTTGCCTTCAATGTGGATCAACAATGGTAGATAATATTCTATACTCCAAAGGGGAGTTGGATAATATACTCAATCTACCACCTGAAGAAGATAGGTACTGAAATTTGTACAACTCGGAATGTTCCTACTGATGACCACAGAATGCAAGTTCGGACCTACAGAGATGAAGATGTTACATAAGCTCTTATGCTGAATATGAGCCCCAGATAAAATAGATGGGGTTTACAATTCTCTTTCTTTTAATCATTCCTTCCTTCTGCAAAACAGAGAGATAAGCACATTATTAGAAAATCCTAGAGTTCAGGTGGTGGCACACCTAATTGAGCACACAGGTTACAGTGCTTGAGGACGACTTGAGTCCTACAAGGGGGAGTTTTGTGAGTGGTGAAGCAATGTTGCAGGTCTCTCTCTATCTCTCTCTCTCTCTCTTTCTCTTTTAAAAATTATCTTTATATGATAGAGACAGCCAGATATCAAGAGAGAAGTGGGAGATAGAAAATAGAGACAGAGAGATACCTACAGACTTGCTTCACCACTCGTGAAGTTTTCCCCCTGCAGGTGGGGACTGGGGGGCTTCAACCCAGATCCCTGCACATTGCAACGCAGATCCTTGCACATTGCTCAACCAGGTGTGCCAAAACCTGCCCCACAGGTGTCTCTCTGTCTCTCTCCCTTTCTATCACCCCCTTCCCTGTTGATTTCTGGCTGACTCTATCCAATAAATAAATAAAGATAATAATAAAGAAAATTCTGAGAACAAAAATGTCTCATTCTAGAGTTGTCTTCAGATACAGAATCTCAAAGACAAGTATCTGAGATAAGGTGTTTTACCCTTGTTAGATT